>NW_010416919.1:13966-28533 GCF_000710305.1 Buceros rhinoceros silvestris | reverse complement strand
CATCTCCCACCCCGCTGCGGGGCGCTCCGGGAGACGGGGGAGCTGCGGGACCCCCGCGCCGCTGCCCCGGGAGCCTCTCCCCGACAGCTTTCCTTCCCCGTTCGCAGATGTGAAGTGGACAGACTTCACGCAGGGCGTGTTGGTGCCGGAGAAACCCTCGGAGCCCAACTGCAAGAGCCGCGGCCAGGGTGAGCCTCGGGCACCCCCCCTACCTCCCCTTCCCCGGAGCCAGGACGGGGGAGCTGCGGGACCCCCGCGCCGCTGCCCCGGGAGCCTCTCCCCGACAGCTTTCCTTCCCCGTTCGCAGATGTGAAGTGGACAGACTTCACGCAGGGCGTGTTGGTGCCGGAGAAACCCTCGGAGCCCAACTGCAAGAGCCGCGGCCAGGGGGAGCCTCGGGCACCCCCCCTACCTCCCCTTCCCCGGAGCCAGGCTCCCCGCTGACACCCCTCAACCGTTTCCCCTTCTCTTCCTTTGAAGAGCGATGCAGGTGCAAAAAGACAAAGCCCACGCTGACGACCTACCTGGCCAAGAACTACAGCTACAGTAAGTGCGCGGGGGAAAACGCTTCACTTTGCCCGTCCCGCCCGTCTCTGTAACCCCCCACCAGTGAGGCAGCTCTGCGTGGGTGTTGCACCCACATCAGGTCCCATCCAGCGAGTGCGGTGCGAGGACACCACAGCTTTTCCAAGTGGGTTTTTGCCAAGGGACACCTAGCAGCCCTGTCCCCAAACCCACACCTGGCGCAGGCAGTGGTAGCGATTGTGCAGGTGACAGTGTGTTTGTGGTAAGAGCGGGGAAATGTTGGTAATGGGCACCGGGATCCACAGGTTGCTCTGCAGAGAGGGGGTTTGCTTCTGTAAAGGTCACTCTGATGTGCAATGACATGTAAATGGGAGCTAATGTGCTGCTTGGCCAGCTCCTGGTTTCATCTGGCAGGTGGAATAAACAGAGGTTTATCACCTAAATAAAACCTGGAAATGGGAATGAAGCTGAAGCAGAGTAAAAAGTTAGTGATTCATATATTCTTGTGCTTGGTAGGCAGAGTTTCGCCTGGTGTTCTGTAACATCAATAGAAAAGTCCTGTGAACTGTTGATTTAACAGGCGGTGTCATGGGCTTTTGCTCTTCATGGGCTTTTCCTCAGGTGACAGTTGCTTTTCCAATGGATTTATTAGTTCTTTTGCACTAGTTTTATTATAGCCAGTCGATTCCTCTTTGTCTGATGTCAAATGAAAATAAGTTCGTAGTTATTTGCTTCTTTGCTAGTATAGGGGGGAAAATATCCAAGCCCCGGGTTGGTGGGAATAATCAAGCTGAACATCTAACATCAAGTTCATTTTGGCATTTTTATGTCCTGTATTCTTTTTATATAGTTCCTTAATCCATCTCAGTACAGCTTAGGGATGTGGGCAATGAACCTCCACAGCTGTCTGAAATACGTGATAAAGCAGGGACGTCAAATGACGGTTCCACAATGAAAGACGGGAGTTAACCACACAAATTCTGATGCCAGCGACTTCAGCGAGAGTGGTGCTTGAATCAAAGCTGGAGGCTGGGATCCAGACTCTAATGCTGTTGAATTTGTGACATCAAGATTTTGTTTTTGAGACATAGATTTTTATTCAATCTCCTCTGAAATAAATAGCGATGCTCATATGGAAAATGAATTAGGGACAAGAGGAGGCAAATAAAATCCCGATGTTTCTGAAGTCCTTTAAAATAATATTTACAGCCAAATCGTATTTCTAGCTGGTCAAAACTTGGATTGATCAGGCTTGAAAGCAGATTATGAGTCTTCAAAACTGAAACCCCTCTGGTGTTACACATGTCCTGAAGAAGGGGTGAAGTGCTGCAGCGGTAGATGCTGCCAGGGTTTGCAGGGACAAAGTCAGCCAGGGACCAGCCTCAGCGCAATCCACACAGCTTCCCCGTCTTGCACCCGTGCAGATATGCACTTTTCCTCAGTAAAAGGTAAAAATGGGAATGTTTGTGCATTCAGAGTCAGAAGAACCTGTTTCAGAGTCTGTTCTATTGTGAGGATTTTACTACTGATGGATAATCCAAAGGCAGAAGATGAAAAAAGGTACGGACAGAGTAAGCACAACGATCCTAAATTTCTTAGGTTTTGACGTCTTGTTTTGAACCTTGCCTTCTTTCTTGTCTTTAAGAAAAGGCTTTAGATCCTGGATGCAACCAACAGGGAAATGCTATTGTCACTGAAAAGACTGAACTCAGGGTAACTGTCTGTGAGGTAAATTACTCATTACTTAATTGGCAGTGGCCAGATGTGGCTGTGGACCGGGACAGATTTCCGCGAGGGGTTGCTGAAGGCTGAGTCAAAGGCGCTGTTTGTGTGTGTGACTCCAGGCGAGATTGCTTGGCCTGATCTGGCAAAGACTGAAGCATGTTTAATTTCACAGTTGTCGACAGTCCTACTGAAAACCAAACCGGGATCAGGCCTCTGTTATTCTAAGCCGCTGGACGTGCCCACACATGAAGAAATAGCTCTAGTTTCACATCCAAAACAACAGCTTTCAATTTAATACGTTTATTTAATTTTGAGATGCGATTTAATTTCTAAGGCTGCGTGTTGGTCTCACGCCTCTGTTTTTCTAATTGCAGTCATTCACGCTAAAGTAAAAAGCGTGGAAAGAGGAAACTGCAATGAGATCACGACCGTGGTGGAAGTCAAGGACATACTCAAGTCTTCGATGACAATTCCTCTGTCTCAAGTGCCTCTTCTTACAAATTCCTCCTGCCAGTGCCCCCCTCTTCAGCCGAAGCAGGACGTTCTCATCATGTGCTACGAGTGGCGCTCGAGGTGAGCCCTGCTGACGTGGTGCAGGAAAGTCAGAGACAGCTGTGTTAGATGGGAAGGAGCACCAGCACAGCTCTTTCTGGTCGTGTTTTCTGAGTTACAGATATTCTTAACACTGCTGATAGTTTTTCCGAAGGTAACTCGCGCATACACCTTCGCAGTTAACTTCTTCCGCTCTCGGCTCTGCGCCGTGATGTGGCGTTTGCAAAACCGGGCTCACATGTGGAGCATGAACTCTGGTGGCATGAGGTGCTCTGAGTGTGTCGTTTAATGCATCGTGCAGCAGTTCAGGCATCTCCAGCTCTTTGGGAGTGTTTCTCCAGGACCGCTTCCCATAGGTATGAGCTGCTTTGTGGGCTACAAGCCCGTTGGTGGCTGTAGATGGTGGCAGGGCCATGTGGAAGGCATCGTTCTGCCTCACTGACCCCAGGGGAGGGGACAGGAGATGATCCACTTCTCCTGACTGCAGAGCTGCTGGAGATGGAGCCAGGCCTTCTCTGCTGGCCTATCCATACTTTGTACCGGTGCCATCAGCAAGATGTTTCTGATCCCACAGCTGTACCGGGACCAGCCAAAGCTGCAGCCATTGGAGCTCCGGCTCCCGGATGGCAGATGGAAAGTAAATACTCTCAGAGCAGCTTGCCAGTCTTGCTGGATGATTAAAAGACAAAACAAAACGAACTTTACCAGAGCTTTCATCTGGCAGTCAGCCTAGCCCCAGGCATGGGAGGAAATCCCACATGCTGGTCGGGAGGGGAGGTGGTGATGAATCACAGCTCCCTCCTCTCTCTGGGTTCCCGAGGTGGAAGGGGACATCCCATCCCCATTACCAGTGTGCACCAGTAGCAACAGGCGCCACCAGGACAGGTTGTGGCATGGGAGGTACATGTGCCTGTGTGCTGTGGGTCAGAGCTAAGGCTGTTCGTAAAATGTGACCATAGAACATCTACGTGCAGAACTCGATGGGCTGTACCCATGTTTTCAGTGAGTTTTATGCTGATACTTTAAAAGCATTTTATAGGTGTTTCTGGAAGTTGCCATCTGATGCCTTATTACTTTAGCTGCTTTTTAGTGAGCTCACAAATTTTATTATTTATGTATTATTATTTATTATACAGGCACAGTATTTCATTATTACACAGCACTTTGTCCCTCCAGGTCTGGAATTACTTCACAAGAATTAATTTAGAGCCCTCTATTAATGTTAGCCATTTTAGGGACACGTGCCATCGAGGAGCTCAGAGCTTTGTTGGCGTGGACCTTCGAGAGGCCTTCACGAAGGGGAGATTTCCAAAGTGGCAGATCACAATCTGCTTCTCCATTACTATGGAAAAACACACCATTCACTAAATATTTTGTGATGGTTTTTGAAGGTCACTGAGGTTTTTAATTTTGTATAGTGTACTGAAGTGGATTTGAAAAAGAAACATAAACTATTATATGTGTTTCCTGTTGAACCCAGCGGCAGGCAAACAGAAGGGTTTGGGTTACAGCAGCTTTTTAAAACGCCAGAAGCAAAACTGGTGGGAGCTGTAACACCACTGAAGTCAATGGCAAAACACCTCTTGCCCCTCAGCAGGGTTAGGGTCTCACTCTGTACTCTGAACAGAAGCTGCACCAGATGGACACCGTGTCGTGGTTTCATTCACCACAACGTGGCTTTAGCTTCAATCCCGTGTGTTCATGCTCTGGGAAAGAAAAGGAGAAGTGTGTCCTGTTGGTCCATCCAGAAACAGGGAAATGATATTAGGGCACATAAAGGCCCAGTATTTAAAAAAAAAAAAAAAATTCCAGTATCTCTGTGCTGTAGCATAGTTGTTTCTGGGTTGGTACGTAGATGGAGATGATTGTAAGTGGTCAGATGGAGAAAAATATTTTTCTGCCCATCATACCATGCACAGACACTGTCAGGACCAGCACCTACGGGTGCCTGTCAACCCCCGTCTGTGTTACACCGTCTGGAATGACATCTCAGGAATCAAAATCAGAAATATCTGTAACTTGTGTTTATTTCTTCGTTTTCAGGTTGATGCTTCTTGATGGATGTCTAGTTGAGAAATGGAAGGATCAACTAAACAAAAGATTTAAGGTAAATACAACCAAAGGGAAGAATGCTGATATCCTTGATTGAAAGTGAAGCACCTTCCTTCTACTTCAGCATCGAATAACTTGCTTGACTTTCAGATACCTGTTACACCTCTGGGTGTTCTTATTTTCACTTCGACATTTTCACACCTCATAATTACATGAAAGTGGAAATGAAAATTTCAACATTTTAGTCCTACATTTTGGGGTCTCTAGAATTTTGTTTCTATTTTATTTCCATTTTATCTGCAAACTGACCCTCAGTAGGATGGTAGGATGATCTTCGTGTGAACTCTGCCTCTATCAATGATGTTTCTCACTGGTTTCAGGGAATGCTAGGAAGAAAAGTTTATAGTGCAGAGAGCTGAGAGGCAGGAGCAGCAGAGGGCCCTGCTTTTTGGGGCTGTCACTCAGGAAAGGATGGATCGAGACAATGTCTGACTCCTCCTCACTCTTACGGAAGAATGTTATTTCTGGAATTCGGAAAAGGTTTTCAGGGCATTAAGGACACACATGTATATTTATTTTAATTATGAGCTGCTTGGCAATTGATAGAAAGGAGGAAAGAAGCTTTTAGCTTACAGACCAACATCTTGCAGGAAATTGTATTTGATGCTTTTATCATTCCCTTTTCTCCTCGCTTACTCATGTGAAACCTATGTGTGAAAAAGAAAACGTGCTTCAAACCTTTAAAAAATACATTGCTGTTGCAGATGATACCATGTGGGATTTAGGAGAATACTGCCATGTGGCTCGGACTCTTGAAATCCCGTAGGTGTGAACTTAATGCCCGTCACTGGCACACACAGTGTGTTTTATTGGCCTCCCCACACTGTTTTGTCATGTCTAATCACGTCTTGAAACGTGTTTGGACATTTGTTTCCAGACTGTCAAACAGATGCTTGCCTGCCAAACAGAATACTTCTCGAAACATGTGTCATTCCCTCTGATATTAAGAGTTCGTAAATTAAATCCTCATTTAAATGTGTTGGAGTGGGACACACCGAAGTGCCTGCTGATAGTTTTTTATGTTATAAAGATGTATATGATGACCCTGTGACGTGAGGACCATCAAGATGGTCAGTATGGAGCTAGTTAATCACAGTGGCTTCATTTTAATGCCCATCTGAAGACATGCATCAGCTTTTATCTCGAGTTAGCACTTAAAATGAATGTGTTGAGCTGTCTCTGGACCGAAGGAGACAGCTGTTAACATAACCACGGCATGGCTGATACCTCCTCTAGCCAGCACGAGAGTCTGAGTTGCAGCAGGGTCAGGGCAGAGATACAAATTAGAAGAGCTGGAGAGCACTTCTCTTGCTCCGATCACTGAGCAAACCCCTGCCTTTGGGAGTTTCAGAAGAGAAAGTTCATTAATAGAGGGGAGAGGTGAGACCCTTTCCAGGTTGTACCTCTCCTTCCTTAAAATGAGCAGTGCTGTTCCTAGGGGTGCGAGGCTGCAGTCTCTGCTGCGGTGCTGGGGGTCTCCCCATCTATTGCACCACCCAGCCGCAAAACCTGCTTTCTAACCGCTGCGCTTTTGGGTTTGGAAATCTGACAGCTCTTCTCTTTGGTGAGGTTGTTGCATTTCTGGAAGGGTGTGAGATGTGCACGCACACGCAGCGTGCACACGAGATGTGCTGTCGTTGTTTTCATTAACTTACCGTTCTTATTCACAAAAAGAATTTACCATTGTCGTTAACGGAACCGTTCACAGCAGCACTGGTATAAGTGGTTCAGGACAGCTTTGATTAAGTTTATAATCATAATTGTTTATGATTTTGTCCTTCCCTAACTCAGCCTCTTTGTCTCCTGCATTTCCACAGAGGTGGGAACAGAGACTGCAAGAACAAAAGCTGCGGACGGCCCGCAGTAAGAACCAGAACGCAGGACGCAGTGGCCAGAGTGGAGCCTCAAAACCATCAACCAAGAACACCAGCCCGCTGGTCAGTGGCCCAAAAAAAGCCGTTAAAATAAAAAATGGCAAAAAAGTATGAGCGTGAAGTTTCCCAGAGGAAAGACTTTTCCTGCATGATGAAGGTCACGATCTGGTTTTTGACTTAAAAACTCACGGCAGTTTCTACATAGACATTTTTGCTGCACTTTACTTTTAAAAGGTTTGCTTTTCCTTTCAAGCCACTGCAAGCCGTAGAGCGTAGGGTTGCACGAATACCTGGTAGGCATGTTCGAACTGCCTGAACTGGATTTTAGGGCTCAGATTTGCAATTCTAGATAGATCTAGCCTTGGCTGCCAGAGGTGTTAGCTCCTCGTGCCGGTTGCCTGTCCTGCTTCCCTGCCAGAGGTTGGAGAGCTGCATGGGTGGTGAAGGGTCCAGAGCACGAGTCTTACGAGGAGCAGCTGAGGGAACTGGGGGCCTGGAGAAAAGGAGGCTCAGGGGAGGCTTTATGGCTGTGTACAACTGCCTGAAAGGAGGTTGTAGCGAGGTGGGTGTTGGTCTCTTCTACCAAGGAACAAGTGACAGGATGAGGAAATGGCCTCGAGTTGTGCCAGGGGAGGTTTGGGTTGATCATGAGGAAAAATCTCTTGCCTGAAAGGGTTGTAAAGCATTGAAGAGGCTGCTCAGGGCAGTG
This sequence comes from Buceros rhinoceros silvestris, assembly GCF_000710305.1. Classification (NCBI taxonomy): domain Eukaryota; kingdom Metazoa; phylum Chordata; class Aves; order Bucerotiformes; family Bucerotidae; genus Buceros; species Buceros rhinoceros. The sequence continues at coordinate 21,036 of NW_010416919.1, read as the reverse complement.
GTGGAGTCCTCGTCCCCGGGAAGATTTAAAAGACATTGATGTGGTGCTGAGGGACATGGTTTAGTGGTGACCTGGCAGTCCTGGGTTGATGGTTGGACTTGATGATCTTAAAGGTCTTTTCCAACCTAAACGATTCAGTGAGGGGGCATCTCTTCTCTCCTCAGAAAGTGCACTGGTGTGGCAGTTGGTGAGTTAGTTGGTGAGTTAGTCTGGCGAGCCGAGAGCAGCTGAGGAGCGGCAGAGGGGTGGTAACCTCTGGCAGGCATCTCAGGCAGCAGCTACTGCAGCTGCTGGAGCTGCATCTGTCTGCCGATTGAATCCTGGCCCCTGTTCAGAGCGTTCAAAAGCATAGTTTACCAATAAGCATCTGGGTATGCGTTACGTGATTATTTCTACGTGTGTGCCAAAAATACGCTTACGATGTTAGTATTTGATCTTGTGGGTCCGTGTAGCAAAAGTGCATTGAAAGCAGACATTTAATTTTTTATTGTACTTCAGGCTGGCTTCTGTTGTTATAATTTCAAATATATTTAAGCATCTATTTGAAAAATCAGTATTTTTTGAAAGGACAGATGAAAGTGAAGCAGATCTGTAGAATTCTCAAAGTAACACTTGTTTTTGCTGTAATATAGCTTTGTTACGAGAACTGGAATGGGAGCATTATTCTAAACATAACTGACAGCTACTGTACAGTACGAAGGAGAAGACTGGGCTTCATATGGCTCAGTGTTCCTTTGGGTAATTTTTTATCATCTGGCACCATATTTCTAAATCTTTCTCTGATACTAAATAAATAAAGAAAGAAGGCTTGTCCCTGTTCCTGAACGTCTCAAAACAACTCCCTGTTTTGCTGATCAGAAGGTAGCGCCTACCCTGCAGAGAGTCACAGACAAAGCAGATGCTTTTATTTATGGCCGAAGTTTTACTGACTTAACATTCGCCATGTGAGGTATTAAAAGAGCACAACTCCAAGGTGGGATTTATGCTGTTCCTCCCAAGCAGCGCTTGGAGGAGGCAGGGTGGCTACCACTGCCTGGTTTCTTTTAACACATAAGAAGATCACCTGCATCTACGTCAGAAGAGCTCGTGATTGATAGACATCTGAAAGACCTTTGCGAACTCAGCAAAACTAAGGACTAGACTTGGCGATTCTGGTATCTGTAAAGCAAAAATGAGCATTTCTAAAATAGAGAGGAAAAAAAGGAGAGATCTGCACAGGTTAACATATGGAGTTAAAGTTGCTCATGTCAATATATTGATCTTTGTCATGACAAGAAATCCAGTGACATTTGCAGGCATGAAGTTCAAGGCGGAATATGCCAGAGTGCTGACCTGGTATTATCTAACGCAAGCTGAAGGCATAGATGCCAAGTTAGAATGCTTAAAACAAAGGGACAGTGGTGCTGCAGTCAAACAGAGAAATAGCTTATAGGGTAGTTCAGGGACCAACCCGAACCCTAATTACATGGTAATTGGTTGAACTTTGAGCAGTTGGTTAAAATATGCCAAGGTCAGCGTTTGAAAGTAGCCCTTCTGGGCCGGCACAGAACTTTGTCTCCACGGAACGTCTGCAGAATTAGATCCAAAATTCAGTCTGGGTACCAGGAATGCTTAGCAGATCCTGATTGCATCTATTGACTTGGTGGGAGTTAGGGGTCTTTGACATGTCAAAAAACCCAGGCCACAAACTTAGGTGTCTAAATACAGGCAGTACGTAAAAATCTTAATCCTGTAGAATGAAATGGAGAAACTGAAATCAAACTCAGAGGAGAGAGAATTTCACTGCGGGCAACTAAATGAGGTGAGTTTGAAAATGCTGACTTAAGCCAGCATGATCTAAAAGATCAGTCTGACTGGAAAGCTTCTGAAATAGTTTTATCTGCTGTGTAGCAGGATTTCTCAAGCTTGGATTTCCCATTGATCTCTATTTAAAATATCACCATAAATATGTATTAGGTTAGCTATTAAAAATGAACAACAGTCCTAGCAATGTGATGTTGAAACACCAAAGTCGTGATACTTCACTTTAACGAGTTTTATTGTGAACATCGTCAAGTGTGGTGTTTGTTGAATGAGACTTTTGGAACAGCTAGCGAGGCTTCGTCACAACATTACATATTATTTTGCAACTGTTAAAATCGAACTTTAATTTTTTTTTTTATATCAGAAAAAAGAAAGTAAAAATTCTTTTCTACAGAGAATTGTCACCATTCCTCCTCTAAGTCATGGGACTGAGGATTCCAGTGTTGGAATAAACTTTGATGCACCGACCCCGGTGTTTCCAAACTCCTTGACATTTTTGTGTATGCTTTGTGCTGACTAACTTCCATTCTAATATGGTAAAGACATGAAAGAAGGAAAGGCAATACAACCAAAAACGGGGTATTGTAACACAAAGAACTGATGTGCAGATGGAGGGACTAATTACTCCCTTACAAATTAAGGGAGTGTGTTTTCTCAAATCTTTTTTTTCCTACTTTTTAAGAAGCCATGGGACAATCCCATTCAATGCTAATGTAAGTCACTCCATTTTGAAAATTCTTTAGTTATTAACTCAAGTGAGTTAATATGGAGTATTAACTCCAGTGAGTATTAACTCAAGTGAGTTAATAACTCATTAACTCAATGTTATTAACTCAAATGAGTTAATAATTGTATCATCGAATGCCAGCTGAATCCAGACCCAGAATATCCTCGCCCTCCAGCCCACTGCTCTTCCCTCACAGAAGTGTGAAGCAGATGTTGGGAGCAGCAAGGGTTGTTCAAGCAGGTGAACAGATCCTCCTGCCTCCCCACATCGCCCACCCACCACTTCTGCTTCCCGGCACGGGGCAAAAAGACTCGCTTCTCCTACTGTGCATCGGTGACCAGGTGTAGTCATCGCTGGGTTCTTGGACACTAGCACCAGAGTCAGGAAACCTCCGTTTAGCAGAGTGGGCAAATAATTTGCTGATGGATGAAAGTAATTACTGAAAAGTTAACAGGCCAAAACTTGGAAGTGTCACGTGTTTTTTTCTCAGTGTTAGAGCTGCCTTCCTACTGAGGGGTTCGGCATTTCTTTCTCATAAAGTAAAAATTACCTGGAACACCGGACAGATGCTTCTAGCGCGATTCGTACAGCCTCCCCAACACGGGTGCCCAGTTTAGTGAGAAGCACCGTTGAATATTTTCACTGAATGTTCTAACCTCAGTTCCAACAGAATGAAACCTGAAAAAATATTGACTCTAATTGTGAATTATTGGCACCGTTTTAGAAGCTCACTGTAAATGCAGATCACAACTTTTTTATGAACCACATTAAAAAAACCCAAAACCTCACAACCTCTCTCCAACAAGACCTGAGTGACCCGGTCACTTTAATTCAATTCACTGTTGCAGCTTTGCTACTTCTGTATAGTCATTGCATATAACTGAGAAATACATCCTGTACAAATAAAAAAAAGCTTTTTGAGTCCAAAATACTCAAACAGCTCTTAAATTATTTATCCAGCATCGTAACCTAGGTTCCAAATGAATGAAACCTGAAAAAATATTTACTCCAATTTTGCACAACCACCACACGCTTTTTGGTTGCTCTTAGTAGTTGAACGTAAATGCCCATCTGAAAATGTTTCCTCAACCAGATTTTTCTGGTAAACCGCATCAGCTCCAATTAATTTTGTAAATAAATATGAATCCATCAAGAAACAATCAAAATTCTGTTTCCATTTATAGTCAAAAAACGATGACTCGCAATATGGAGAGAGGTACATTATTTCTAATTAGACCTAGTCAAGGCTGTGTGGGAAAACTGCATTCAGAATTTCAAGTGCTGCCACTGTGTTTCCTGTAACATCTCTGAAATTAAACACTGGTCTTATTGGAAGGTGAAACAGGATTTTGAGCTTGGATATGCAGTGAATTCAGAGGCTCCCAGGTTGCTGCCAAAAGGCTTGTGGATAAGCCGGTATGGCAAGAAGAATAAAGGAAAACATCTGGAAAGGAGGACACGCTTTTTCCTCTGGATGAGAATACTAAGATCAACCCCCGCCCAAATACCTTAAATACATCAGATGGTCAGTGTTAAAGACAGAAGGTTCGTGAATGTGTCAGAGTGATCAAGAAATGCCCCAACCAGACCAGCCCCCTCAATATTCTGACTCCTTCTGGTTACAGCAGGATGAAAACTTCAGTTGGTAGATACTTGGCGCACATCAGTATTTATCCTCTGAGCAAGGTGAGCAGGAAGCTCATCATTTGCTCACAAAGAGCTGTGGGTACCGCGAATAGATCCTTGCGAGGTCTGACTTGCCCGCCTTGCTCTTGCAGCAGCAGAGCAAAGGAAAAACAGCGCAGCGGAACACAACCGCAAACTGATTGACTCCATCTTCTTGGCAGCGAAAAACGGTTTTTCCCCACTTCTCTTATTTTATTATGCAGTAATTCAGTACAAATAGTCATTACAATTGGACGTACTAATTCTTCTTAAACCGTATCTTGAGATTTAGAACCAGCTTGTTTATCTTTCTAAACCGAAACAGATCTTTAATATAGTCTTAGTGTCAGATTATGATTTCATTAAATTTCCTAAACAAGGAAATATGTGGTCTGCTGTACAAATAAACATGCCCTGTGGTTCCATTTCTGTCCTGCTGGGACAAAAATCAGAATAATAATTATGTTATCTTTTGTTAGTGTTGGAAGAATTTTCACTGCATCTCTGCACCACCTAATTCTGCGCTGAACCACAAGACATTTTCTAAATAAACGGTCAGGAAGGTCACATTCTCGTTTGACCTGGCATTTAGATGTGAGGTAAAAGGGCAGAATCAGACTTTCTGTAAGATTTGTAGGCAGAGGGGTTGTGTGAATTGAATTGCAAGAAGATTTCCATCGGTGGAGTTTATGTTGGAGCGCATTCCTCCTGGCTCTGTAAATGCAAATACTCGCCAAGTCCGTCACAAGTGCTCAAATTCTTAAAAGTTACATCCGTGTCTATGTCACAGTAATATAAAATGCAAAGAAGAGTGGATGGCACTTGAAATGCTACCTTCAATACTACACTGTTAAGCTTTTAAAAAGAGAAAGCAATCTCTTAAAATACTGACGGTCTGGAAATTACCATGCTTTTGAAGGTGTATTTTGATAATTCTACAAAGGTCTGGATCTCAGAGATACAAAACCTTTGTGAATTTCAATCTCTTAATCTGCTGACCGAAACATTTTTATTGGTTTGAAATGTATCTTTTAAATTCCTCCTTTCCAAAGCTGCTAAAAGACATTAAGATCAGGAACATATTTTGGAGGACAAATCAAGCATTAATAAATAGAATGCTTCCACGGTTCAGTTTGGGTTTGGATACTTACGTGACATGAAAAAATCCTGTCATAGCTCTGCACATAATATTTCAGTGTAACCTACTGGATCCTTTTAACCGAGTGCAAAACGGATCATAATTGACCCACGTGAATATATGAACCCAAATAAGTGGAATCCTTTAACATCTAACAGTTGAACCACACTGCCAAAAATGCTGCAGTAAGAGTGATGAGGTGGAGGATGAAGGTTGGTGGTTAAGGAGGCGGTAACTCAGTATATAAAATTATATCACACTTAGGCAGAGGTACTGTACCCTTACAGCGAACTGAATTTCTGAGGCCAGTGCAATAAATGATCCAGAGAATTCAAAACCCGTGTATGATACCTGTCAAGCTATTTGTTTGGGAGCTGCCGTCAGAAGTTTCATCACCTCTTAATAAGACATAAACTCATTTTGCTGTTTTCAGCGTTTCTGCTCCTGTCAAAGAATAATCCCATTTAAACTTTCAACACGGTATTTGCCCCACTGGTAGAGAAGCCATTAACTCTAGCAAAGATCTCAGGAAACAAGCTGAATCGGTGTATCTGAGAGTGCTTCTTGGTTTCGGTTGTGCGCCAGCACCCAAAAGACCCGAGTGCTGAAACAATGCCAGAAGAACAGCTCTAATGGGGTTTTGAGGTGAAAAACAAGCCAAAGAACATGCAGCGATTCTGAAGTCTGCTTCTCAGAACTCACCTCACCAAGGCGACGTATAAATTCTGCACCAGTCACAGCTTCCTACAGGCTCACTGGCCTCCCATGGAGTTAACGGCGGTAAAGCAGCTGTAGTGAAGAAGGGCCACCAGGAGAACACTCAGTCCAACTTCTGCCGGAGGAATGTCTACAATAACAAATGCCCCATCTCAAGAGAAATATTTGTCAGGAAGCTCTTTATACCAGCTAGTGGTATTGAATACAAAGGAAACAATAAACTGAGTATGAGAAAGACTCGGTATATGTTGAGGATAGCTGTTAGGTGAGAGCTGATTTATATTTTACTTCCTCCAATATATTTGAATAAATGGACTGGAAAGGACCTTCTAGTTCATTATCCTACCTGTGACAGGAATTGTCAGATGCTTAGGGAAAGGATAAATACACAAGGCGAATGTTTTTCATGGCCCTGAGGGAACCAACAGATCCTAATGGCCCTGAGCAGCCTCATGTGAGATGCACACTCATACCACTGGCCATCGGGTCCAGGAGCCCGGTTTAAGCTCACACCTGGACTTAATCCCTGCCTGACCTTTGTTGCAGGAATACCTGTCTCTGGCCCTTTTGCCTGTTGTTCCTGACTGGAGCCTTGAAGGAGTCCTGGACCTGATTCATTGCTTGCTTTGGCTGGGATTGTGGATGGACGTGGCTCCCCAGTTCTGCTGGGATGCTGCGGGGCTGCGCCCCACCGGTGAGGGCACAGCTTGGCTCCTGGCTCCTTCTCCTTTGTGAAGCACTTCCTCACCTGCTGCTGCTCCCTGCCCATGTTGTAGCAGTGCCTCTGCTACCTTGCAGCATTTCTCCTTTGAGGCTTCTGAGCTTGAGGACTCGATCCACATCGTAGTGGATGTGTCATTAACGGTGGTTTAATGACCTTCCTTGATCGTGTTTTTTTTTAAGGTAGTTATATACAAAACATCTTGAACTCCTGGAACTAGTGGAAAGGCGTAAATTTGTCAAAGTGATAAAAGAAAAACTATCTACTAAGCAAACACAAAGAAATCATTGCGAACATCA
>NW_010416919.1:0-13828 GCF_000710305.1 Buceros rhinoceros silvestris | reverse complement strand
GACTTGTTACAGTGATACGTGTAACAAAAAACTGGCTGAAAAAAGATGGAGTATGAAGGAAAATGTGTGTGTATATAGAGTCTCAAATATAGGTGCTTGGTTAGACAAATGACACAAATATCAATTTTCAGAGACTGCATTTTAGTTGTTCAGCCTATATCAATCTCTCCAAATACGCACTCGATGCTCTTCAGCGCGTGCTCTTGGTTCGACGACCCGTGAACAGCGTTAAACAAAATATCCTGTGCAAACTGAGCTCGAATGGAATCAGGACATGTCTCTTTGGCCAGTTCTGGATCAGTTGGACCCATGAGTTGTCTCCACTCTTCCACAGCATTTTCCTTTGTTAGGACCATTATCACAGACGGGCCCCTGTAAAATCAGTATGAGAAGGTCTTACGCTAGTCTGAGATGCAGACTTAGCTTTGACTTCAGAGGTACCACGAAGGGTGAATGATGAGCATTACACTATCTGAATTCTGTTAAACTGTTTGAATTTAAAAATCTGTTTCTGAGTGCTTTGTTTAAGACAATACCCTGTATTTGAAAACCAAAAAGATGACGATGATCAGCTATTTGGATTCGGACTTTTTGTCCCAAAAAGATTCTCACCCAGTAATTTCTGAAGCAAGGCAACAGATACTGTTTTATCAACAGCTACACTAATGATATTTTGAGCAAGATATTTGTCCTACACGGGAAGAACAAGGATTCCATCTTTTTTTTTTTTTTTGAGGAAAAGAATCCAAAATAAGAGTCACTATCTCTAAGTTTGGAAAGAATTTTCCCTTTAAAGGAAGAGGACTCCGTGCTAGAAGCCACTGCACTTGCCAGAAAGACTGACCCCAACCCTAACCCTTAGTCCGCTTTGGGTGTAGCATGTTTTGTTGGCACTGTAAATTCAAAGTTTGATGTACACTTACATACCTCCGTGTTGCATAACAAGACACTTACTCAGTCATGTAATTCACCAGCTGATCAAAAAAGGGTTTTCCTTCGTGATCGCTATAAAACTGTGCAGCCATTTCACGAGTTAAAGCTGCTTCTTTAATCTTTGCGATGTTAAATCCAGCATCTTTAACTTTTTGCAAAATGTCATCTAGGAGAATAACAAGCAAATTAATTCTTGATTGAAACAGTTTAGATGAAAAAAAAAATTAAAACTTAGGTGCAAAAACCCACCCAAACTTTCAAGGTTTCAGAAAATAGAAGGTGCTTTTTTTTCCTTTTCTTTTCTTAATGAGAGGGGAAGAAAGTCTCACAAAAGCTGATGATGAATTAACATTAGAAACAAACTGAAATTTGTCAGGAAAAGAAGAATGCCAAGAAGAGGCGCTGAATACAGGGTTTTAAAAGCAGCAGCAAGAAATCTCTAAGATTCCAAATTGTACATAGTGTTCTTTTTACTTTGACCTTCCCTGCTCGTTCCCTTCATCTCATGGCAAATTAAGCCAAGGATGGGAACGCATCTAACTGAGCAATGACCCCTTTTGAGGCAGTAGAGTAAGTCAGTCACACGAATTTGGAAAGCATCTCCCTCCTCTGACTTAGAAGGATGCTGGGCAGTTAGTTTGCCCAAGTGCCTGGGTTTTAAACCATTTAACTTCGCTCTGTTAACCCACCACCACTCAGTTCACTGCTTCAGTCACCACCTTTCTCGTGAAGAAAGAGCTATAGGCAGCTTAAGCAAAAGAAATGTCACATTGGAGACCCCAATATGGATTGTGCAAGCCCTGTAAAAGCATGCTTCTGCACAGAAAAATTATTTCAGCAAATAAAAAGAATGTGTCTGGCATGATTTCCTGCGGTGTCTGTTGCTAATACTGTGCATAACTTACATCAGTAGATACAGTCCGTACTTTCTGGATCACTTACCCTTGTGGTCCTTAGCAGCATCAGGTTTGATTAAGGCCAAAGTGTGCTCCTGAGGGAAGAAGAACTCTAATTCCTTCCGAGCATCATCGGGTGTAGAACTACCGTGCAGCTGACCAATGGGTATGTTTTCGACTGCATACTTTGCACGTAAGCTAAGAGCCATTAAAAGAGTGAGGTTACTGCAAGGAATAACCACCCTGAGCTTGAGCTGTGACTCGCCTTAACCCTGGGAATAGAAATGAATGTTGATCTGGTGACTTAAGTGCTCTACGAGCTCTCTGTAGGAGTGGGAAGCCTTCATGGCCTACAGAAAGAACTTTTTAATTAACCACATGAAATAGGAACAACCTCCCTCTCAACTCTCACCTTGTTGTATTTCCAAGATAATACCAGTTCTTTCTAAATGAAACAGCACTTCTGTCCACAACAGGTGAGATGATCCCACAGCAGTTTCTTGGAACTGCACCATTCGGAGGTAAAACCAAGATGTCCATTTATGAAATGTGTAGGAGAAACTTATCTTAAATAAAATATTCTACTGATGCAAAGTTTTCACTAAGCTGAGAAAATAAGCACCTGTTCTGAGTGCTGATGGTGCTATTTCAAGAATAAAAAGGGATGAGGTATTACCGTTATTTCTTCCCTGTCTCAGGACATCTCCTTTCACTTCCATACCCTTTTTTAAACTCAGCTTTTCATTATGTTCAGCAGCCCTTATTTCTCCAAAAAATGCTGTAGTTTCTATGTGTAATGCGACGCTGCTTCCGAGAAAAACCTAATGAAGGGCAGAAATAGATCTCGGTTTCCAGACGATGGCACTGTCGTTACACCAGCTGGAATGTGGTTTGCCTTGGGATGAGGAATGTGACAGTAAAGCGGAAGCGGTGAGTGAGAGGTTACTGTTTTAACTATTACCTGTTCGGATTTTCCTTCATAGCCTCTTCAACAGTCTTCGGCCCTAATAAATCTCTCCAGTGTGCTACAGCATTTTCTCGTGTTAGAGCGAGCACAAGAGTTGGGCCACTGTAAAATGGGAAAACTGGCATTAAAAAAATGATAGTGAACTGTCCGTAATTTGTAAAAGTAACTTGGTTATACATAGTCCAGGCTAGGAAAACAAGCCCTGGTATTGGAGGATTTTAAAACCAAACTGTTTAAACAGCTACAGGGCTTACAGGGCTTAAAGATGAGTTTAAATGTCAAAGTTACTGAATTTTACCACAACAGGAAGAATATTATAGACTTGAGCAATGACTTTATTATTAGATATAAAAGTGCTGATCAGATCCTAACTTTCTGTCCCAGCCATATCCCAACTTCAATGAAAGCAATATCCAAAAGTGATTTATTTTTCCTCCTCAAGGAACCCAGCACACAGCCTGGACAAATTGTCCAGAGCTCTCCTACAGACAACATAGATGCATCCTTCCAGGGCAGAGCTCAACTGGTTTCACCCCGATCAGCGGCACTGGCTGCTGATTTTGACATCACCCAAACAGAGATACAGAGTAGCTAGTAATTTTTTAAAACCTCATTTATTTATCTGCTATACTTGGAAATTATCTCGTTACCTGCACTTGTCTGATCCTATGTTGAGTTTTACTAGTCTCTCAGATTCAGGATTTTTCAGGATTTTTTTAATTGTGAAAATTTCGGGTTAATTTATAGATCTACATTCTCATTTTTCATTCAACGTACCTGGTCATCTGCTCTAGAAGGACTGGGAAGTAGTCTTGATCCACATGCTCTCTGTAAAATTCGCATACTTGTTCTTCAGATAGGATTATTTCTTTCTGCATTGCTATTTCGAAGCCATCATCCTTTATTCTTTGCATGATAGAGTCTGTTTAATATATGGAAATAATGCTAAATTGCCATCCATTCATTGTGAAGAAACGACATGGACTTTCCCATCATAATATTAAGTAATTACAGGTGAATTAATGTCCTAACCGAAGAACAGAAAACGAATTTAAACCGTCTGCTAGAGGGCTTCAGTAGCTGCCTGGACTCTCAGAAAGCTGATGTTCACCTTCATAAGGCTTTCTCTCACTTCAGCAGCCTCCGTAGGAATTCCTGACTGAGAAATCTGACATGTGTTACTATCGCCAAAAGAAGGTCTAAGGGTTTTCAACAGCTGGATATTCCTTTAACAACGTCTTATAAGGTCACGTGTGTAAGTGAGCAGAATTTGGCACAAGACAAAATGACTCTATAATTACCTAGAGGTGGACTGCAGAACTGCTGCTCTAAGCAACACGCTAGATAACAACCAAGAAAACACATACACCGGGAGGTCAAAGCGGAAGCCTTTCAGATCTCTGTGTATAGGTTACTTCAAGTACAGAGATTCTCATGTCAGAAATAAAAACGCTATCTCGAATCTAGGAAGAAATGCAAATATATGCCTGAGAAGAAAAGGAAACTTGTTTGGATGGAGCTTTGTGTTAATGGGGTAGATTTTGTGATTGAATCTGTAGAACTGTTGTCCACACAGACCTGCCCTTATGCCTTATGCACCCCAGGAGAACCTGGGTCAGGTCTTTTTCACCTTGCCGTTGGTCTGCTTTGGACTTGCCATTCAAGAACAGTATCAGCTGCTTTGTTACGGTGGGAAGTACAATCCCCTCTACCACACTGTGAAAATGCCAGCTTCTCTGAGAGGTCTTCTGGAAACTTCCCATCCAATTTACAATCTAAAGATGTTCTTGAAAAATCAGTGGAAGGAACGAAATAGCAGACATTTACATTTTCAATACACCAAAAACACTGGTCGTGTAACTTCCTTCCTGACAAAGATCACTGTTGACTTCATGCTGGGGAATCAACATAATCTCAGAACATCTTGTTAATAAAATTAGAATTTTTACAACTAAAATATGAGGCTTTATATATACGCTGGATAGAAAATGTAGTTACTAATGCTTACTTCGTCTTTCCTTTAAGATACAAGGTCTAATTAAGGCCAAAGTCTTTTCAACTTTTTTGTCTGTCTTCGTTTTATGAAAATTTGGGAAAAAGAAGGCAAGTTGTCTGCTGGCATCTTCTACACTGTCTTGCACATCACATAGATTGACTATACTCTCAGATTCCACAATTCCTTCCAGCCTAACAAGACACAAAGTAATACAGAATTTAAGTCAGCGCATGCATCGTGTTAACAGCTGACTTCATGAAGATGTACTTTCTTCAAGTGCAGTGAGACATGAGAATGCCAAGTTTTTATTAAATTCATATTCATAACTAATGTTCCTGAAAAGAGAATTATTAATTTACTCCAAAAGTGCCTTGTCATGTCCTATGAAAGAAATCTCAGCCATGCAGCTTCTCTAATTCTCCTCGAGCTTAGCCAAAACAGTGTCTCTGTTTCACTAGTCAGAATTTCTACTGACAAATAGTGTATCACGAATGATCAGTCAAAGGGCTGTGCTGAATTCGTGTATGGAATGATCATAAAAACTACAGCCCTACGGAGCTGTCTTTAGTGGAGATGCTTCTCACTGTTGCCTGCCTGTATTTCTAAGGTTTATTTAGCTATGTAAATACAGTCGCTCTTGGCCTCTTATGGAAAATGCAATATTAACAAATTAATTCTGCAAATTAATGCTGAATGTAATACAGCAGGCATCAACAAAAATATCAGTTATTATGACAAGTTCTATTTTGGTACAAAATATTTAAATTCATGGCGCTACTTTTGTCTAAACAGAAAACTGGATCCAATATGTGAATTTTTGTGAACACTCTCTTTAGTGTCTGATGCTGTGTAGGCAACTATCACCCTCTTTAAAATTCTCTACAAAGACTTGGCATAGGAGAGAGGCAGATATTTCAAGGTGCCATGATTGCAAACAGCTAATCCTTACAATGTTTTCATGCATCTTGGAGTGGGGGGAACAAAGCCCAACCCCCTTCCACTTGTTTGCTGGCATTTTACGGAGTGGTTTCAGGGAGCACAGCATGCTTCGGGTGTCCCTCAGTCTCCCTTGGGCCACATCTACAGCTTCCCAGCATGTAACCATGGGTGAGAGAGCAACCCTCAACGGGCAATCCTGGCAGCAGCTTTGGGTGAACTAGTGTGAAGTGGAACTGCATGGACTACACCAGCTGTGAAGTGTAGCACCGTTCCCAGTGGTCTGACAACCCGTTCAAGGCTGATTCAGAATCGGCAAGAGATCAGTGCCCTTTGTTTCTTATCTTTACCCAGGAAGGATGAAGTTTCTACATTGCCACAGGAACCGCAGTTGCGTCTCTAAGTGGTGGTCCTGTGAAGGACCAGGTGAAGAAGTCTGCCCTCCCCCTGGACCTTGTGCATGTGGGCACGTAAACGTCTGTAAAAATGTGTCTTGGTGTCTGGTGTGCTCTGAATACTGGAACTGAATCACACACACATATTTTCGCCGGTAGTTACCTGTCTGGCTTCTCAGTCTCAGGCTCTTCAGGCTCACTCTCACTCTCACTCAATTTGTGCAGTTCTCTCCAGTGAGGGATAGCATCAGTTGTTTCATTTTCACTGATTATCAAAACGTGGCATGGTCCGCTCATCATGAACTGAACAAAATCTTCAAAGTCAGGCTAAAAAACATATTTTTCCCCCTATGAATTGCAGAATCTCTGACTTCATCATCAGAAATGAGATGACCATCCCTTCCAAGGTAACTCATAATTTCTCTTCTAAAACGGCATTCACATACACCACTCAAACCCCTGTCAAATTCTTTAGCAAGTTTTTTTGATCAACCATTTGAGAACAACAACTTTTAAAAAGGTCAAAACCAAAGTTAATTGATCTGCTGTGAAGCTACTACAAAATCTTTTGGCCTTGAGTTGGGGTTGAGTTCAATTTAGTTGTAATTTTAGTGCTACCAAGCTATAATCATATGAGTTGGTAAAAAAAAAAAAAAAGAGAAAATATAACTTTTTTCTATGTACTAAATCTACATTAATTCAGTTCTTCAACATATTAAAAACTTACGAGACAGAGATTTGCAAACACACATAGCTACAATGGTGTGTTCTACCCCTTCCTTTTGGTTAGGTTTTTAGTTCGGTTTTACCTGATCTTTATTCCGGGCGTAGAACACTCGGATTTGCTCCTCAGTTAGCATTTTCTCCTCCGCTGCTTCAATGGCAAATCCTGCATCTCTAATCTGCAATTATTTGGTTATTACTCAGTGCCATTTGAAAACAGATGTATACAGAATCATACGTTACTGGAAATCTAAAGATTAGATTATTGATTGATTTTGGAAGCTATTTTAAGTTTAGAATTCTCTGAAATAGTCTAAATATAACTGTTACCTTTGCCTAAACTGAAGTTCCAGCTTTTCAAAGCACTCCACTAAATTCAGGATTACAATGCCCTGAATGTTCATCAAAATTAATAGTACAATCCGTTCTGTAGGTAATAATCCCTTTTATTTAGCATTGAATAAAGTCTTTTTAACCATTGTGAGAGATTAACCTACTGCCACTTCTAAAAATGTTATTATATAAACTATATTATAATCATAGTAGTCATATAAGTAGGTACTTGTCAAGAATTGTTGTATCAGGTTAAACTACTTGGCTTTAGAAACAGCACATAATAACCTCTACTGGACTAGGTGGTGAGGCTAATTCATGTGACTAGTAATTGTACAGTAAGGGAGAAATTTAATTAGGATGATGAGACCCTGGCCCAGGCTGCCCAGAGAGGTGGCAGAAGCCCCGTCCCTGAACCATCCCAGGTCAGGCTGGACCTTGGGGCTCTGAGCACCCTGCTCTGGGTGCAGACGTCCCTGCTCCCTGCAGGGGGTTGGGCTGGGTGAGCTGTGAAGGTCCCTTCCAGCCCAAAGCACTCTGTGATTCTGTGACTCTGATTCTATGATCTTCACGCATGTACTGTCAGATGTGGCTGCATTCACTCTCTCTTCCATAAGGAACTGGTTAGTTGACTTCCATGTGCCTACGATTCTTGAAGATGCTGTTAAGAATTAACAATCTCTAGTGCTCACTTCTATTGTAATATGAGGAGAAAAAGGACAGTGTTCTGTTTCTCTACAAACAGCTATTGCTGTATGAATTCATGTCATACTGGCACAAAATACTAAAGCAGTAGTATCAGTCTGAACACTGTATTATTTCAGGTCAAAATGACCATGCTTTTATCATCCTGACCAAAGAAGCAGTAACAGATCTTGTTCTAAAGCCTGGGCATAAATTAGAATCTACTTAATCTGACCTCTTGCTACTATGCCTCTTCAGGAAACAGGATGAATGGATCTTTTCAGACTCTGCCTACCTTTTGTTTAATTTCTTCCACGCGTCCCTCTAAGACATCATCAGGTTTTATAATTGCAACCAAATATCTGAGTACTTCTTCTGGAACAGGGGAAAAACAATGTGCCAGTGAATACATTTATCAAAACTATGCATCATCTTTGCAGAATCTGAGGATTACAGTTAAGCATTGGAACATAATTCAAACAGATCCCAGAAACTTAATGACAGCTCTAATGGAAACACCAGACTGCTCCTTGTTTCCAGGAGTAGAAAACATTCATAGGCACCTGCATGTGGTAGGGAAGACATTACCACAAAACGTGTGTTATGGCTTCTGAGGGATCCCCTAACCAAGCTGAAAGCTAAACCCAAGCTGAAAACACTTGTTTCCTGATTTTGTGGCGTATTGAACTTCTGCAGATTCGTGTGGAGTCTGTATATGGCTGTTAAAGGATTTGTAATACTGTACTACTAGTTCTCAGAGAGATTGTGAGAAAAAAAATAGGCTAAAGCGGAGGTCAGGAATAGGTCACTTGAACCATACAATGAAGAAGACATGAAGAGGAAGGAGAAAGGACAGAATTGAATCTGTGATCGTGATCTGATGCCTTCTCACAGGAAAAAAAGATCAAGAAGAAGAGGAAGGAGGAATTTGTTCCATCTCAACATTGCCAAAAGGCGTTCTGCGTGAAAGAAGCAGCAGGAAGCTTCAGTAGCCGCAGACATCAATAAGAATAGAAAAGATATAGGACCCAGCTCATGACAAGCTTGAGAAAAATTATAGACAAGAGATGTGCAAGCAGGATGGGGCTTATTTTTTATCTTTTTTGAACCTTATCATCAATTTATGCTCTTACGTAACTCTGCTCTTTAGCTCTTAAACCTAACCTGGTGAAAGAATTAATTAATCTGAGATACAATGTATGCCATTCCTTCACAGGTTAACTCTTCCAATCCCCTTCCATCGGCCCATCTTGGTATTCCTGTAGAACACCCAAGGGTTAACAAGCTCCACCTCCACAAAAGTGCAGAGCTCACACAGGGACCGTGCAGAAGTGACTTTCAGGCACTGGTTTTACACAGGAAAATTCCTCGGCACATAGCACTGCTGAGGGTTCCCGAAGTGGGGGTGGAAATATGAATGATGACAGTCTGATGCCTTAATTCCTTACAGAAGAAAGCTTCTCCTTGGTGTGATATCCTCAGTCACAGCCTCTCAAATTATTAACTCAATCAAAGGAAGGTCTGTTAGTGCTGGACATAGCCAATTCTTAATGACTTAACTGAAAAGACATTTGTTCTTTTTCTTTCTGCTAACATTTCTAAAATAAATCAAATATATTTACCTTCGGGTACAGTCTCCGTAACAGTCTCTTCTGATGATTTCTCTTCTACGAAAACAAGTTCATCTACCTAAGGCGTAGATGCAAATCGAGTAAGGGGACATCACCAGTGGGAGGCTAAAGTCACCAGACACAGCTATCAGATCTCTACCACACTTTTATCTTCACGTGAGAGCATATTTGCTGCCCTGGGAAGTGAGCAGTTCTAAGAAGGACCTTGAGTTATCCTCGTTTTCCTTCACTGAGCTACAGTTCGTTAAAAGTTTCCTTTTACTGTAAGCGGAGTTCTTTGATCTCCATTTTCACTCAAAAGAAGCAATGAGACACGACTATTCCCCAAGTCTTTATTTGTTTCATATGATGCACTGTTACAAAGTTATATATGAAAAATGCTCAGTCCTGAAAGAAAAGAGCTCCATTTTCACTCAAAAGAAGCAATGAGACACAACTATTCCCCAAGTCTTTATTTGTTTCACAGGATGCACTGTTACAAAGTTATATACGAAAAATGCTCAGTCCTGAAAGAAAAAAGTCTCGTTTTCCTTCACTGAGCTACAGTTCGTTAAAAGTTTCCTTTTACTGTAAGCGGAGTTCTTTGATCTCCATTTTCACTCAAAAGAAGCAATGAGACACGACTATTCCCCAAGTCTTTATTTGTTTTGACTACACCCCTTACATGCTAGTGACACTTTGCCCATCTTTCCTTTTCTTGCATTAATGGGCTAACCTGTGAATTTCTTCAGTTTTTAAGAAGTACAATTTAATGGAAATTTCTAAGAATAAACCCAATCCCTCACTTACGTCGCTTTACTACTAAGAAAAAAAGCCAAGAATATTAAACATTACCAAAAACACAATCACAATCATTGAGAGAAGTCATGTAAACATAATAAAAATAATCAATTATTAATGAAGTATCTGTTTTGTGAGAACCTGGGCACGTTCCTTCTGCCCAGCTGCGATTTCCCTCTCTTCTTGCACGAGCTCTGTTATCTTCTTACTTATTAGAGGAGCATTTACACCTCTTACTATTGCAATGATTTTGCCATCCTGTAAAAGAGAAAATAACAGTCTTGGTGAGGTCTCATCACTTACTGTACACATTTACTTGAGTCTTGGAATTGTTACAACGGCTCAGATGTGTAAAACACAATTTTACTTGTTTATCTTAGAAACCTTCAAGTGGCAGGAAACGTGAACTCTTTTTCCCCAAGGGAAAAAGCGCAGAAAATCATCATTTTGGTGTAGCCACATGTAGGCACTTTATGTGAGGCAACCCTTCAAAACCTACATGGATTTTTCTCTTAGTAACTACCAAAACTGTGGCTACCCCAAATCTTCGGTGGCCATATGTGCAGCAGCCACAATAAAAATGTGCTCCAGAGCCACAAATTTAGGCGTGGGAGAGAGCCTCAAGTAAACAACATCTGATACTATGATCCTACATACTGTAAAATGGGAAGACATGATTTATTTTTAATCCACTGAAAAAGCAAGGCGGAGGAAGGCAGCACGTTGAAAGGAACTGCTGTGATATACTTACAACGCAAAAAAGAAACACAGGTTCACACGTATTCCTAAACGGTTTCAGAGTCGGAATGTTGTCAGCCTCTGCCTGAAGTCAGATGAAAAAGATTATGTACTTGCCTGTGTGTATGTATGCGCATCTATACGTACATACACATACAGTGATCTAAAAATCCTTTTCACCCGCAAGAAAACTGCGGCCTTATATACTCTGGTGTGACACACTCAAACTGACGTCTTAAATACAACTAGCAGTCCTCGTGGCACGCGCTGGTGATGAGGAAAGAACCGGTTTGGTAACAGGGAACTGGCCTCCTGTCACATCACACCCGCTAATCATGGAAAAAATACCTTCTCCGAGTACTCTTTTCCCATGTGGGTTATAACAACGTCCGTAAATAAGAAAGACTTATTGGAGAATTAAAACTAAAAGTCATATAGTCCAGCTTTGGAATGTTTCTGCAATCTCATGAAGGCAAACAAAAGGTGTGAGATATCAGCTCCCTTTCTACTACAGCTCCTTCCATAATCAGTACCGTTCCGAATCTACCTCAAAAAAAAGTCTTATGAGGAGATATGCGGAAGAAGAGGCAACCAGGCCAAAACTGTGATGGCTCAGTATAAGGACAGTAAAATCAAAGCTCTGTGTGTGCAGACAGATAAAAAGATTTATTTAAAACAAATAAATAATTTTTAAAAAAATAATTGATTAATTTAAAATAAAATCAAGTTCCAAAGAGAATTGACATCCTTACCACTGCAAAATGCAACACATTGTCTTCACTAAACTCATTCTTCAGTCTTCTGAATAAATTCACCACGGGTTTGCAAGGCCCACACCAAGCTTGATACACATCTATTACTAAAAAGTAATGGTTTGGAATTACAAACAGCTGACTTGTGGAACTTTTAGAAAGTGAGACATATTCGGGAGTGTGTTGGAACAGTGCTGGGAAGGTGTTCACAGGAGTCTGCCAGTCCTCTGCTGGTCAATGAAGGCATCATGAATAAAACAAAGAATTCAGTGGCTACATCACAGTTTCCTCTTATTTCAACGGCTTTTGACATCAACAGTCTGCTTCACCTGCTATTTGAGATGACTGTGCTACAACAGTTCATTTATCTCATACTCCTTTTCCTTTTAATTGTTCTTTTTCTTTTTCTGCTGTTGGATTTCATTCCTGCCTAGATCTTTATTCTACAGGATTTGTACCTCCCTGAGCCCACGCAGATCCTTTCTTTCCCATTACTACTCCTCTGCAGGGATCGCTCCATTACAGATCTGTCCCTTCTACCCAAACACAATTTATACATGGAAAAATATATTAATACGACCTTTCTTTAAAAGATTATAGTGTACTAGTCTTCTAGATTTATGACAAGTGTCTATTAAAGATTACATGATGTGTAAGTATGAAAAACTGTACCTGTCTTCATGAGAGATTAAACAGAAAAGAACACTTCGTACCTACCACACCTTTTGTCAGCAACATTTCATCCCACTGGTCTTGATTGGTTATTGTGGTCTGAAATAAAATGAATTGACATTTTAACATCTTAAAAAGGTAGGAAAAAAGATCTATTAATCTCTAAAATTGTTCAAGTAATTAGGATTTATACCTGCAGCTGGATTTCTTTCTTCTTGCCTGCCATTTCCCTGTGATTAGAGGAGACATATCAAAATCTGCAGCACATTTAACATTTTTGTAAAAGCATGTGTGACGCACAGAACTGATTTATATGGTTCTCAGCACAGCGCTGCCTTCCAAATCCCTTAAAAATTAACTCAACTGAAGCCCCTATAGCAATGGCAGCATTCTGTGGCGCAATACACAATTTATTTGCAAAGGAAACAGAATAAGATTTAGTTTCTTAATCTGTTAGGGTCTTCACAATTCTTTGGCCTCAACAATTTTTCAGCCTCAACAATTTTTCAGGCTTATAATTATTCTGTTGAGAATGGCCACAGGGACCTTGGATGGGATGACAGGTGCTGTAACAGTGGACTATTTCAGAAAAAAATATTGATTAAAGAGCTTCAACTCTGATGACATCAAATCAGGCTTCCTGTCTTCTGGGATACATGAAAAGCAATGACTGCCATGTGTCCCGTAAATAAACTCCCGTATGAACCCTGACGCATTCATCATTCTGTCATTAATAAAAAATGCCCTCCAGGTTTTTTTTTTTAAACTAGATAATTAACTAGGAACTGGGCAGGACAAGTCAACCAGCAAATAGGTCCAGAGTTTGATCTCTCCTGGCCTTCCCACTGAACCTGCTCCCTTCAGACTACAGCCTGAGGCAGAGTGGCCCATGTGAGAGCTCTTGCCCTGGTGCTTGTTTAATATTTCATCCAAAAAAATACCATTAAGGAGTAAAATTTTAAATGCAGCCTTTCTTCAAATCATTTAAACCAGGTAGCGAGACAGTGATGAGCATGGCCCTGATTTCAGCCCTTTAAAGACGCTGAGGAGGTGATGCTAACTATTGAATCTCCCGGAAACCAAAAATATGCCAGGCGAGCAGGAAACCTTCAGCAGAAGAGCTTGTCATTTGTTGTCACGCGTTCCCTTGGTAATGCGGTCAGCATTACACTGATTAGACAAGAACAGATAAGCACATCTCCTGGCAGCACCGCGCTCCTCTGACCTCGATACGCGCCGCTGGGCAAACCCTACCGCTCTCACCGCAGCCCTCACGGCCACGGACCGTTCACAGATAAAACCAGACCCGGGCGCGCATTCAGACACACCACCGCACAGTGCTTCAGCTGCCTGCTCGCCCCTCGGATGGGGACCCACCCGGGAGCGCACCTT
>NW_010416918.1:0-27520 GCF_000710305.1 Buceros rhinoceros silvestris | reverse complement strand
TCATATATGTTAAATTATTTTTTTTATCTACAGATCAGGCAAAGACCATCTATCACAACAAAATGTCTGTCCCATTAAAAGCCAGAGGTTCTACCCAACGATGACAGGTCTAAAGATCTTTGGGTGACATTTAGTAACAGTGTAGAAACTGATTAAAGAGTCTGCCTTACAGTGTCAAACAAACAAAGAACAAAAGAACAAACATTAAACACACTGAAGAAGAAAAGGCGGCTCCAGAAATTCTACCTCAGTTGCACGTAACTTACACTACTACCAGAAGTTCGCAAAGGTGGTACATTTGTTTTAGAGACTACTGGAAATAAAGAAAGAATGATTTCTAAGCATGTGAATGGCTGCTTGCACTACCACTGGACATCTGCAGTGTTTCCTACAACGGCTACAGGAGATGCTTGGACCTCAGCCAAATACCAGTTTCCCAGTGTTTCAGCACAACAGGGCCCCATTCAAACAAATTTCCAAGAACACCACAGCGACTCAGGTCTAGACCTTCATTCTTTCAGCTGGTTCCGTGAACAGCCTATGCCATGCTCTTAACCTCTAACTTTAAAAAAAAAGGACCTTTTGAAATCAATTTCTCTGCTCTGACACTCATGGAAGAATGGGGAGAAAAGCAAATGGAAGAATTATGTGAGAATGAAGCCTGCGCAAGGGCCACAGCGAGGTCTTGATGAGATCCTGGTCTGTACAATTCGACTTGCAGAGCCACGAGCAACTCTGTGGTAGTAGCCTGTGTGGCAGTCACTTACGAGTCCCCTCAACAGGCAAGGATGACACAGGATACATACTCTCAAGGTTCAGATTTAGGCCTGAGAAGTACCAGGTTTAAAAGTTAAAGACTTTGATTCCTCAGTAAGATCAAAAGGGAAAAAAAAAAAAAAGAAAAGAAAACCTGCAAGACCAAGGATAAGATGAAGTCAGTTGTCTTTGCAAGTCTTTTTTTTTTTTTCCTGAAAGCAGAAACTTCCACTAGAGCACTTCTAAAGGATAATCTTGTCTCTTTGGACCATAGGAAGAAATACAATTCTGTCACCTGTATGTCCATGTCAAGCTTTAACTGTATTTTTACTTAAATGTAATGTCACATAAAAAACCAAAAAAAGGCCGAGGGCCTAGGATGACAAAACTGCAATTGCTAAATGCATATCCAATGCAAGATGTATTTCTATTGAGCAAAATCACTCTGTCATAAGTTAGATTGAAAAGGTTTTGGATAAAAAAAATAAAACCAAATACATTTTTAGAAGATGTAAAAGAAATTTCTGCAATTAGATTTTCTATTTACATTTGCACCTGCTTCTACCCTTTTTTCTTTTAAATTACTGCTCCACATAATTTTCTGCATGAACTTTAACAAACTTTATTAGTTTGTCATATTGTACCATCTATTTTATTTCAATAGCATTCTCTTAAAAAATATTTAAATTTTACAGTTTATGATCACAATTTTTTAATATATACCCATGTTTGAGAAATGTAAAAATAATCTGACACCTCTTACTCTGTTGTATCTTCTATTGTCTAGGCTTTCATTGGAAGTTACGACAGACTACCAAATTAGTCCCATCCAGAGAGATGTTTCCACAATGCCCAACAGCTTTTCCTACTAACTGCAAAACACTCAACAGTTCATATCTTATACCTAGATCTTGTTTTACCATATAACCTCTTGCTTTTGTATCTTAAGATGTAAGCTGTTAGTGTTTAAGATGCAAAATAACACACATAAAAGATGAAAAAATGTTAATGTATGCATCATTATAATAGATTTATAAATTAGAATTTACATTCCCATGTTCCGGGCTTCTGCTTGACTCAGATTTTCTTCAGGTCCAACAATTTTTATATTTCTGATAATGTTCTTGGCTTTTTCCCAGAATTTCTTGATGTGCTTTTCATGGTAAACCTCCTGTAATCACGTTAACATTGTTTATAGTGAATGAAAAGTACAAATTGCCATGAAATCATAAACATAGTGTCCAAGAACACATTGTATTCTATCCTAAACGAACAGATGGCAAACAGTATTTGAAGATATTCCAGTATATCCATCATTAAAACGAAGCTCTTCTGTCCAAAATTTTGGCAGAAGAATCCCACACATCAGCAGTTTAAACCAAAGCTGTATCTCCAGACCAACAATGCAAGATTCACAGACTGTTTACAGAATTTTTTTTCAGGATATTTATTTTACCATCTTTCATCTTACAACCTGAGTGGAACACGGGAATTTTTTATGCTACTCAGAATAACTGGAGAGAGAGAGAGCTGCCACCTGTACCCAGGCGGACAGTCACAGTCATTGTTTCTTCAAAACGTAGTCATAGTGGTTGTTTCTTTCATTTCTAGTTACCCTGCCTCTAATTTAAGAGATCTCAGCTGCATGCAATGTTTCCAACCCAGTGCCCTCATTTGTAGCTTTTGCCTACTACAGCTGACATTAAAATAACTAAAATACTGGGTAACATTTCCCCCCTCTATGACAAAACAGTTATTCTACTCTACTGTTTTATGTCAGTCAGGACTTCCCCCAGAAGCATACACTTTAAAATACAATTTTTTTCAATAGTAAAAGCAAGAGAATCTAAACAGACTTCAGTAAGCACTGCAAGAATTTCATTTAATTTGTGTGTTTTTTCCACTTCTGCATACTAAGCTCTGGAAGATTATCTCTTTCGATGAAGTTTAGCTACATACATACATACACACAGTCCGTATACACACTTCCTCTCTCACACTTTCATTCATAGCATAATTTCCAAAACTGAAGCTTTGCACAATAGTACTCCACACTTACATTATTATGAATGAAGATACTGAGTGTCTCCTTTGGGTAGTCCAGAGTCAACAGTCTGTCTAAGAATTTAGGTAGGAAAGGAGTGGGTTGCTCAATGAAAACGCCAATTTTTACTCTAGGATATTCCTAAAAAAAACAGAAAAAAGGAAAGATATTTCGACACAACCAATAAGAGTCGCCTCCTTTCTAAGATTACTTATATTAAAAAGCAACTAATGTCATGTCGTAGTAACTTAGGCCACACAGCTTTCAAACAATCAAATCAAACTAGCTCAAAAGGGCTATATGCCCTATTTTCACTACCTTCACTAGGTAAGGAAAAGAGTAAGGAAAGATAATGGATTTAATATTGCTAGAAAACTCCATGAATTCCAATAACAGAAACTGGAAGTAAAAAATAATGCATCATGGTTTTTAAAATTCTTACTTTAAAAAAAAGTAAATTAAAATGACAAAAAATATTACTTAAGGAAATATACCTACAACTGCTTGGCAAATGCATTCTTTCGAAGTAATATCCATATATATGTTACATATAGAAGAAAATATAGGGAAGACCAGTTTTTTAAAAGTAGTTAATAATTACCACAAAAGTATTCTATTCATCTGTACTTTAACCCAAAGACTGCAATACCCTTCCACACACTGACATGTGCTATTTCCTCCTGACCATTGTAAGGGGCCTCTGCATTATTTCCTTGCTCACTGATTTGATCAAAACCTTTGATGAACTAACTAGACCTTCTCCCCTTACATCCAAGAACACTGTATCCACCTTATTTTAATGCGAGTTCACAGCTGTTGAAAAGCGGTATTAATCCCTGTGTTGAATGTGCTTGATATAGAGATCATGACTTCTAAAACAAACCTAGACAATGCTTTTGTGTATTCCTAAAACACACAATAAGAAATTTAACCTTTAAAGGCCTCAACTCCTACACAAAGAAGTGCACAGATTACACAAAAGTTTTCTTCACCTCTAAAGCAGAGAGTTAGCATAACTGTCTAATTCACTACAAGGCTTGGAGAGAAACCTTACATGACCATACAAGGCTGCAAGTTAGCTTTCCTCAAGCAAGCCAACATCCATTTGAACAGTGTCTGGATAAATCATCAGCACATGCTGGGATTTTACAGCATCACCGTCTACATCAGATATCCAGAAACATACTGGCAAGTGCATCAGATCAGAAACACTATACCAATGTTTACCCTGACTACCTCCTAATCTCAGCTTCATCTGCAAATCTAATACATACTCATCAGACATTCTAGTAACTTCAAACAGCTAATGAAGACAAGTACACTGACGTATCTTGGAAAAAGCAACTGTGATATTCTGTGGCAATGACTCCACTGAGGCTGACGACATGGTTACCAGTACCACTGATAGTGAGCGATGAGGAAAGCCATGTGCGCCATCGGGCTTGTTAAACCAAACGTGAACATACGCTACCAATACTAGAACCGCTGCAATAATTTATTTTGCATATTTCTCTAATTCTAAGCCATATGCCCCTTATTCTCCAGAATAGAAAGACCACAAGGCACCAGCGGTGGGTGATACGGGTGCTTGACATTATGCAGATAATCTCTCTCCCTCCCATTAGGCTGACTTCTCTGCTGTTGAAAAAACATCTGATAAACCCAGGGAAGAGCTGAGTAAGATGCATGATATATTGTCCCAGATTGAGAATAGGTTCCATTCCCCACCTGTACTGATGAGTGCCTCCGCCATCAGAAGAAAGCATTCTTCTGTAAGGCTTGCTCGAGGGACACAGTACACACTATGAGGCACCCTGTGGTTTTTCCTGCATAACCATGGGGAAAACATCAGAAAATAGGATGGAAAACCTAGCTTGCTCTTACAAGCACGCATGCATGTTGCAAAGTAAAATGATCACAAAAGGGGACCCTTTCAAGAAAAGTGCTACATCAGTTTCCAGTGGGCAGCCCCACAGATGGCATAGATGGGCTTCAGAATCTTATTTAAGAGAGCTGAGTAACAGAGATGGAGGTCTTGTCCACATGAGCCGCTTGGACCCACATGTGAGTAATGGGGACTCTGTTCAGAATTAGAGGGACACTGCCTCCAGCAAAGAGGAGGAGAGGGACAACAGAGTTTATTGGACTGTAAGTCCAATCTCCTGGCACATCAGAACCACAGGAACATCAGGCTTTTGTGGACGCCGGTGCACAACACACCCCAGTGCTGTCAAACTAGAGGGACAGAATCCATTTCAATTTCTGGAGTGACGGGAGGATGCCAGGAACTCACTATAGCAAAAGCTGAAATGAGGCTGACTGGACATAAGTGCCAAAAGCACCATATTGTGACTGGCCCAGATGCCCTATGCATTCTGGTGAATGTTATCTCAAGCAAGGATATTTCAAGGACTGGGGGGAGGTACTGGTGGGCATTTGGCGTAGTAGTGATAGAGACAGAGGAAATTACCTGTCTACCTTGCCCAGTTTATAGCAGGACCCTTTTATTGTGGGACTGCTGAGCGTTAAGGAACAGAAGGTGCCAATCACTACACAACAGTGCATGGACAGCAACGCTGCACTAATTGAGGTTCCCTGACATCCAGAAGTCAGTACATCAACTGGAGAGTCATGGAGTGATCAGCAAGATACACTCACCTTTTAACAGTCGTGTTTGACTGGTGGAGCCTAATGGAGAGTGGAGACTGACAGTGGACTATTGTGGTCTGAATGATATCACACCAACACTGAATGCTGCCATGATGGACAGGTTAGAACTCCAGTACAAACTGGAGTCAAAGGCAGCCAAGTGATACACAACAACTGATACTGCTAATGCATTCTTCTCTATTCCTTTGGCACCAGAGTGCAGGCCACAGTTTTCTTTCACCTGGAATCAGTTGCCCCAGGAGTGGAAACATAGTCCCATGATTTGCCATGGACTGGTTCAGTCTACACTAGAAAAGGAGGGAGCTCCTGAACAACTGCAATACATTGATGACATCACTGTACGGGGTAATACAGTGGAAGAAGTTTTTGAGAAAGGGGAGGAAGTAATACGAATTATTCCAAATGCTGGTTTTCCCATCAAAAGAGGCAAGGTCAAGGGATCTCCACAAGAAATCCAGATTTTAGGAATTAAATTGCAAGATGGGTGTCACCAGATCCTGACAGATTTGATTAACAGCTATGTTTCCATGGATTAATAAAAAGGAGACACAAGTTTTCTTAGGCATTGTGAGTTTCTGGTGAATGCATATTCCAGACTACGGTCAGACTGTAAGCCCTCTCTATCGAGTGACTTGGAAAATGAACATTTTTATATGGGACCCAAGTAAAATCAGACCTTTGAACAAATCAAGCAAGGGACTGTTCATGCAGTAGCCCTTGGGCCAGATGTAAAAAATGTGCTCTTCACTGCAGCCAGGCTAACCAAGCCCTACCTGGATCCTCTAAGAAAAGGCACTAGGGGAGACTCGAGGCTGACTCCTAGGGTTTTGGAGTCGAGGATATAGAGCACTCAAGGCGCACTAAACTTCCACTGGAAAAGTTACTGGCAGCATACAAAGGAGATTGAGCTGCTTTGGAAGTAATAGGTACTAATGCGCATCTCCTCCAGGCACCCCACTTGCCGGTGTTGAACTGGCTGTTTAAAGGGAAGACTCCATCCACACACCATGCAACTGATGCTATGTGGAGTAAGTGGATCACAGTGATCACTCAGTGGGCTCAAGTAGGGAACCCCAATCACCCAGGAATTTTGGAAGTAATCATGGACTGGCCAGAAGGCAAAGATATTGGAATGCCACCAGAGTAAAAGGTAATGCATACTGAAGAGGCCCCACCATACAATAAACTATCAGAAAATGAGAAGCGATATGACTTGTTTAGTGATGGATCTTGCCGTATTGTAGGAAAATGGTGTAGGTGAAAAGCTGCTGTGTGGAGCCCCACATGATGAGTCACTGAAGCAGCTGAGGGTGAAGGTGAATTGAGTCACTTTGCAGCAGTAAAAGCCATCTGGCTGGCGGTAGATAATGCTGAGTGAGAGATATGTCCAGTACTTAATTTGTACACTAACTGATGGATGGCAGAAAATGCCTTTTTGGTGTAGTTAAAACAATGGAAGGAAAAATATTGGCAGCACAGAGGCAAACCCATTTGGGCTGCCAAGTTATGGCAAGATCAATTAAACAAGCTAGTGGTAAAGGTACGTCATGCAGATGCGCACATACCCAAGAGCTGGGCCACTAAGGAACATCCAAACAACCCGCTGGTGGACCAGGCTGCTGAAGAGTCTCAAGCAGACCTCGATCAGCAGTGTAAGGGTGAATTATTTTTGGTTTGGTGGGCCCATAATACAGGACATCAAGGCAGAGATGCAACATATAGATGGGGTCCTGACCAAGGAATAGACTTTACCACGGACACTATCACACAACTCATCCATAAATGTGAAACATGCACTGCTAAACAAGCCAAACAGTTAAAATCTGTGCGGTATGGAGGGTGTTGGTTTAAATATAAGTATGGAGAGGCCTGGCAAATTGACCTTTTCTCACTTCCTCAAATCTGCTGGGGTAAATGACATGTGCTTACTATGGTGGAAGCCACTACGGGATGGCTGGAAACATGTTGTGCTCCATGCCACTGCCCATAACAGTATTCAGGGACTCGTAAAGCAAATATTGCAGTGACGTGGCACCCCAGAAACAAGTGAGTAGGAGAACAGAACTCATTTTCAAAACAGCCTTGTAGATAGATACCTGGGCTAAAGAGCATGGCATTGATTGGATGTACCACATCCCCTCCAATGCACCAGCTACTGGTAAAGCTGATTGATGCAAAGGACTGCTGAAGACTGCACTCAAAGCAATGGGTGCTGGGACATTACAAGGTGGAACATTTAGCGAAAGCTACCCGGTTAGTTAACATCAGAGTACTCATCAATCCAGCTGGCCCTGCTCAGTTGGAATTGTTGCATACCGTAGAATGGGATAAAGTCCCCATGGTGCATGTAAGAAATATGTTGGAGAAAGTTGTCTGGGTTACTCCCGCCTCAAGGCAAGGCAAACCCATTTGTGGGGTTGCTTTTGCTCAAGGACCTAGGTGCACTTGGATGATAATGCAGGAGGATGGGAAAGTTAGATATGCACCTCAAGGAGATTTGATTTTGGGTGAGAACAGCCAGTAAATTGAGCTGTAGGATGCTAATACTGCTTGTTGCCATTTCTTTAGTTATTACAGTAAGAATCACCCAGATTAATGGAGAACAAACCTCAGCAACCAGTGCCCCAGGAATATTCCTGATATCAGCATCTTCATCACAGATCATGAACGTGGACCATACCAAATAAACCAGCTGCAAGCTCCAGATGCATGGCACATCTTCCTGCTGTGCCCAACTTCACCTGTCCAACAGATGGAATCCACAGTTTTGGACTAAATTAATTCAATGAACTTTTTGGAGAACTAACTTACGGACCAAGGGTCTACTACCTGTATGTAGATAAGTATCAAGAGACGGGAAGAACTGTAGTGTGTTGGGTGTGACATGAATGGTACGGGATAAGGGGTGGAATATTGTCCTGGTTTTGCTGAGACAGAATCACAGGCCAGCCACAGTCTGCAGGCCATTCGCAGTTTTGAGTCAGCCAGGGCAGCTGACCCAAGCTGGCTACAGGTGTATCCCATACCATAAATGTTACGCTCATTATAAAGAGGGAAGTTTCCTCAGGTCAGGGGGGCTTTCTGCTTGGGCTTCTCCTACTCCTCTTCCTTCTCCTGAGGACTGCTTTCCCGTTTCTTGTGACCATCATACATTTGCTGTGCTGAGTACAACTATATGTACTTTGTATTGGTATTATTGGCTGTTGTATTGTATTGGCTGCTTCATTTAATCTGTTTTTACTTCAGTCTGTGAGTCTCCCCTCCTTTTCCTGATCCTCCTTGACTGGGGAAGGGTCATTTGATGATAGAGCAACTGCTATACTTTAGCCTCTGTGTCTGATAGGGGCTAAATATAGAAAGACTCTTCTGCTTCTCCACCACAGACTCACCTACACCATCATGGCAATGACTCCACCCATCTCTGCATTGCATGCACCTACCCCTGACCTTCAGAGAAGGATGGATACCCTTCTGCCTGTGTTATTTCAGCTCCTTGTTCTACAGTGAAGCTTATCTGTTTTGTACTGCTAAAGTCAAGGTCTGTAGTAATCTCAGCCCAAAGCTCTGAATCCACAACACCTAAGCTCATGAAGTCCAGGACCCATTCATGTCAGAATTCATCTAAAGGAACTCAAAGCCCAAAGAATAGTTGGTATCAACAGGTCTGATTCTCTACTTGCCTATAAGAACAAGCAAAATCCACAAAAGATGGGAGTGTATCAATGCAGAAAGTTAAATAAAACAATATGGGAAGAATTATTAGGGCCACACAGCTGGTATTGCTCTTTTCGCTGAAGATTTAAATGGCAACCAGCCAGGCCTGAACAGAAAGCATGTTCAGAAAATGAAATACTGATTGTACTTAGAAATGTCTGGAATAAACACTTCCACTGAAGCTAAGGAAAAGTGTTGTTATTTCTGCTGGCAGAGTTCATGAAGTATGAAGTCCAAAGAATGAATTACAGAAAAGACAACACATTCCAAGTAGATGTATATAAACTCGAGGAAGCTATCCAGTAAATCATTGCAATTTAATTCCCATTACTGGCTTTAAGATTTAACTGCTTCCCAAACACGTTTTAATTACCAACACTATTAGGAAAAATTTAGAAACTTCTTTTCCTCAGGTAAACTTCATGTGAGTGCAAACGCTATTTCAGTAGAATACCATTCAAATATTGTCTCTTCAAAGCAAAATAAAAATTAAAAAAAATTAAAAGAATCTGAAAGTTATTACAATTCCAACGTAACTTTTTAAATTTATATTCCAGCTCATAACCTACTTGTTGTCCAGAAATTCTTTCACTTTGTCCTTTTATTATAAAGATAACAAGCCACCTTCAAGCAGGAGCTACCTTCAACGTGACCTTCTAAGACATGTTCTCATTAAAATCTTCAATACAGAACAGAAATGAAACAGCTGCTGGAAACAGCTTTTTAAGAATAATAAGAATGCTCTTTAAGTACAAGCCTTACATTTCACATGGTAGATCATGTATTTACTCTGCTTAAAATTTACTGAGTACAAGCTGAAATATTCATAAAGACATTGGAGGTGTTCATGCTTGGGGCCAGAGCCAAAATAAGTTTCCAAATATTGGATATACATACATGCCATGTGTACATATATGTTCGTCCTATAAGAATTCTGGATTGAACTGATATTAAATCTTAAT
Source organism: Buceros rhinoceros silvestris (assembly GCF_000710305.1). Lineage (NCBI taxonomy): Eukaryota > Metazoa > Chordata > Aves > Bucerotiformes > Bucerotidae > Buceros > Buceros rhinoceros. The sequence continues at coordinate 17,374 of NW_010416918.1, read as the reverse complement.
TACATCAGATTTATTCTATACAGGAACACACTTGCATATACAATTCTGCATTCACGTATCATCCCTTTCAAGGTAAAGCAATTTTTGCTACTTCTATCTCAGAAAATTGTAACCGCTACAGTCAAATATTAACCTCTACTTGTAACAAATTTTTAAACTGATGCATATCAAGGTTTTTGTACATCTACAGTTAGAAACCTGAAACATCTAAAGAGCTTTTCTAGCCCCAAAATTCTAATTATTCACTTGAATATTGCATGATTCACACACCCTCAGTGAACAGAGGTAAGGATCTGGAGGGCTTTTGAGAATGGGATCTTCAGTAATATTGGGGAAAACTATATAAAATGCATATATAAAAACATTTCTAAAAGTACTGAAATTTTCAGTAAATTAAAATTCCACATTTACAGCTTCATATACTGAAAAAATGTTCTGAGGTGGCTACAAAACACACTATCACATACTGAAGCCATTTTGCCTCAGAAATCACTATACACTATCAGGTGCATTCAGAAGGGCTTTGTTCTAGTAAAAAGTATTCTTACCGTTACTGTTGACAGGTCTAGTAAGTCTAAATCACAAATACTGCAACCAGTTTCCCGTGTCCAAGCATTAGGAATATAGTTTCCCAAATAATTCAAGTGAATCTGGTAAATAAATGAACAATTAGATTAATGAAAGGTGCATGCAAATGGTGATTTGTACCTTTTCAAAAACGCAGGCTTACTAATTGAATCTCTTACACCTAAAAGGTAATTGACAGTTTTATTTTTTAATTTTAATATTAAAAAAACCAAACAAATGCAAAAAAATCAGCTGGTAAAAGCTTTTCCTTCTTTCTATTTACAAAACAGAGATTATGTTTTCCTAGCGTCTCTATTTATTGATTCAGTTAAACCAATAATTTGTTAAATAACTACCAACTAAATGCTTGTATGACTTCCAAGACACAGACAATAGATCATTCAGCACCCAAAACCTGCTAGGTATAATGTCAAGACAAAAAAAAAAAATTACAGTTAATTTGTTAAATAACTACCAACTAAATGCTTGTATGACTTCCAAGACACAGACAATAGATCATTCAGCACCCAAAACCTGCTAGGTATAATGTCAAGACAAAAAAAAAAAAATTACAGTTTCATTCTTTTCCCAAATCTGAAAATCATCAACACTTTACGCAAAATGCAAAGAGTAACCCTATGAAAAATGCATAGAAAATGTAGATGATAAATGCCCAGATGATGTACTTGTGATAAGCTATGCCAAGATTCAGAGGCCAGCCAGAGGCATACATTTTCAGGTGGCATTTAGGATCCTAACACAACTCAAATTGTCACTGAAAGCAGTCCTGGCTAACCAGGGAGGCACCAATCGACTGGATGTTAGCCAATGCGACACCCATCTACAAGAGGAGCCAGGAGGAGGACCCAGGAGCTACAGGTCTGTCAGTCTGACCTTGGTGCCAGGGAAAGCCATGGAGCAGGTCATCCTGAGCGTCATCATGCAGCATGTACAGGACAATCACAATGATCAGGCCCAGTCAGCAGGGGTTTATGAAAGGCAGCTCCTGCTTGACTAACCTGAACTCCTATGGCAAGATGATCAACTTAGTGGACAATGGAAGGGCTGTGGATGTTTCTACTTGGACTTTAGTAAAGCCTTTGACACCGTCTCCCACAGCATTCTGAAGAAACTGGCTGCTCATGGCTTGGATGGGTGTCCTCTTACCTGGATAAAATCTGACTGGATGGCCAGGCCATGGTAGTGAATGGAGTTCAATCCAGTTGGTGGCCAGTCACAAGTGTATTCCCCATGGCTCAATGTTGGGGCCTGTTCTCTCCAATCAATGATATGGATGAGGGGATTGAGTGCATCCTCAGTAAGTTTGCAGATGACACTAATTTGGGTGGGTGTGTCAATCTGCTTGAAGGTTGGGAGGCTCTACAGAAGGGTCTAGACAGGCTGAATTGATGGACCAAGGCCAATTGTATGAGGTTCAATAAGGCCAAGTGGCAAGTCCTGTGCTTGGGTCACGACAACCCCCCACAACGTTACAGGCTTGGGGAGGAGTGGCTGGAAAGCTGCCCATCAGAAAACGACCTAAGGGTGCTGGCTGACAGCTGGCTGAATATGAGCCAGCAGTGTGCCCAGGTGGCCAAGACCACGAACGGCTTCCTGGCTTGTATCAGCAATAGTGTGGCCAGCACGACCAGGACAGTGACTGTCCCCCTGGACTTAGCACTGGTGAGGCCACACCTTCAATATTGTGTCCAGTTTTGGGCCTCTCACTTCAAGAAGGACAGCAAGGTATTGAAGTGTGTTCAGAGAAGGGCAAAAAAGCTGATGAAGGGTTTAGAGAGCAAGTCCTACGAGAAGCAGCTGAACAACCCCCCACACCGTTACAGGCTTGGGGAGGAGTGGCTGGAAAGCTGCCCATCAGAAAACGACCTAAGGGTGCTGGCTGACAGCTGGCTGAATATGAGCCAGCAGTGTGCCCAGGTGGCCAAGACCACGAACGGCTTCCTGGCTTGTATCAGCAATAGTGTGGCCAGCACGACCAGGACAGTGACTGTCCCCCTGGACTTAGCACTGGTGAGGCCACACCTTCAATATTGTGTCCAGTTTTGGGCCTCTCACTTCAAGAAGGACAGCAAGGTATTGAAGTGTGTTCAGAGAAGGGCAAAAAAGCTGATGAAGGGTTTAGAGAGCAAGTCCTACGAGAAGCAGCTGAGAGAACCGGGGTTGTTTAGCCTGGAGAAGAGGAGGCTCAGGGGAGACTTTATCACTCTCTGCAACTGCCTGAAAGGAGGTTGTAGCAAGGCTGAGGTCAGTCTCTTCACCCACGTAACAAGCAAGAAGACAAGAGGAAACAGCCTCAAGCTGCACCAGGGGAGGTTTAGGTTGGATATTAGGAAAAATTTCTTTACAGAGAGGGTTGTAAAGCATTGGAACAGGCTGCCCAGGGAGGTGGTGGAGTTCCCATCCCTGGAAGTGTTTAAAAGACGTGTAGATGTGGCATTGAGTGACATGGTTTATGGATGCTGTCAGTGCAGGGTGAATAGTTAGACTTGATGATCTTAAAGGTCTCTTCTAACTCAATGATTCGGTGAACAAAATATGTACTACCAGTCTGGGCTGCCCTGTCCTTTGGATTCCACAGGAAATTTGTGCAGAACTTCACTCTTCTCTACTGCCATTTGCAACGGTTAAGGGATCGCTTATGCCATGGGAAGTCTGCCTGAGGGAAGGCTGCTATTCATTTCTGCTCTTCTGCCCTCATAAAAAAACTGGAAGGATAGAAAATTATTTTGCATAAAACCACACTTCAGTCCAACACTCACTCAGCATTTTATAATATTTTGGATGTTTGTTTATGCATATTGAAAATCATTCTAGACACATTATAAATAGAATTGTTTGAACTTGATTTCAGAAATGTACAATAAAGTCTACAAAAATGAGTATTTCACAACAAAGCCACTGCACTTGAGGGGGAAAAAAAAGAAAAATACTACATGTCAGGATAATTTGGAAGACATTTCAAAAAAGTATCTCTGACTGATGGTTTTTACTAATCTGCAAATTGAAGAGATTAAATACCAAACAGAAGGTTCTTATAAACAAACAAAAAAAACCTTTTACTATTTGGAGTTAATCCTAGGTATTACTTTCATGCTACTTTATTTACTAACTACTGAAAACTTTTTCCAACCCTACTATACTGTAGTCCTCTTAATTTCATTCTGCTTAGAACAGGAGAAGCACACATTGACAAAGTGATGTATCGCAAGAGTTTCCTCTTTGTTTTTACAACTACATCACTACATGCAGAGACTGAGTTTTGTTTAATGTGGCACTGAGTTATGTCACGGATTAGTATAAGGAGTTCCAGCCTAAACTGCTTGCCCAACTGTGAAATACAGTACCTTTCTTTTCATTGGCAAAGTGTCAGCAAAGCCAGTGATAATAGATACTTTAGGATTTGAGGCAAAAACATCTGTAGCTACAGGGAAGAAATTGGTCATATATTTCACCACTACTGAGTAGTTATAAGCCAAACAGATAACAGCATCACTAATTCCAAAGTCACAGGAACATAAAATGAGTTTCAAACTTTATGTCATCCTCTTGGGAGGCATTTTTATGAAAATACGGAGCTACAGTAAGGAACATGTATTCAGAAGAACTTAGAAAGAAGCCATACCCAACCCTTCAGCCAACAGAGGCTATTAAAAATTATACATCTCTCTACTTCTTTGCTATATAACACACCAAGAAAAATTAAAAAAAGCAACTGCCACATGACCACAAGGCAGCCATTTCTCCAGGAGAAACTGTGCCAGGTCCTCTGAACCACTGAATCCTTACACATGGACAGAATCTGCCAAAACAGCTATTTCACAGGACAGACAGTGCTCTGCCATGAACCCAAAGCTCATGAGCTGGCAGGCAGTGGTCAATGACACTGAAGATGCAACAACAAAAGCCAGCTGTCCATGTGTACACACATACGTATATATGGTTTTGTTTATATACAAATTTTTTTTGTATACACACCAAGGTCTGCAGTAGCATCGGATGTGTTACTAGTTTGTATCCCAGCCTGCGACTTTTCATTAGATTTTTTCCCCCCTGAAAATCTACTATTCTGATTACTGTTTAATAACCAGACAGACATTCCTCACTGGCTTCAAGAACTGTTCTGCTAATACCCCATGTTACAATGAATTTGGGAGAAGAATGAGCAGTTTCAGCAGCAATATCAAGTTACAGTGACAGTAGAATAACATGATGGAGAGAGCTATTAGAACGAGGTTTTTATCTTCACAATTCTTATTAACATAAATTGGAAATGAGCAGTGGTGGTGTGCTATGACTGTTTCAGATGCTTCTACTGTTATTTTTGCCTCTGTAACAACTGCCATCTTTGCACAAAAACAAAACCAAACTGTCACTCACTTTAGTTGGACCATTTCCATGAACAGTGATCGGTAACGTGTCATACACTGAATTCCTTGCTCTTACTCTTCCTTCTTCAAATTTCAAGAGGACTTCATCTGCAAATCAACACAGATCATACAGTAGTAACGGTTTATAAATAAAAGCTAAACTTTCAGAGTTCTTTAACTTCTTCTGGATACAATACACCTTGTTGTTGACATCACTGTCAATGATACTTATTTAGATGATTTTGTACATTTTTTAAACTAGATCTTAAATTCTAAGCTCTTTATGCTAAACAAGGCTACATCAGATTTCAATTTGCCATGAGCAGCCTTCAGTTTTTGAAAAAAATCTGCTTCAAAAATAAATCTAATTTTGTGCAAATGCTATTTAGAGAGAAAATACGGTTATTTCACATATGATCTGACTATAAAAAATTGTTCAATAACTGGAGGTGGAAGGTAAGAGAGGAAGTTTGCATAGATGCCATTTTTCAATTAAAGTGATAGTTTAATAAAGAAAATTTTACATTATTCCATTATTCCATTTCATATGTACAGCCATTTGCTTAGGAACATGGTTCTTAACTTTGTGTTTATTGCTAACTTCAGTTACTGAAAACTATTTTCTGTATTTTAAATCAAATATTTTATGAACGAGAGAAATCAATTAATACTAAATGCAAAAGATCTGTTAATCAGTTTACTCATCCAAATGTTTCTCTAAAACAAGCATATGTTTAAGGAACAATATTCATGGTTAAGCAAAGAAAGTGTTAGTAACAGTTAACAAAACACAGCATGCAGATCAACACACTTACCAACAGCTCCATTTAGGGTCTGGAAAATTGAACATTTATGGTCCAAAGTAATGTTAATGTGTTCCTGAAATAAAAGTACCAAAGACGTCAAGGCATTCTAAAAGCCAGTGTCTTTACACTAAAGTTGCTCTTATACTGCAGTGGCAGCAAGTAATCAGGCAACACTAAGTCCTCAGCTCTTAGATTTTCTTAATTTTATATTTAATTCTTAAAAAGTCTTAATTAGATTAAATAAAATAATTTAATTAAATTAAAATTCTTAGGTTTATATTATTTTTTCTATATTCCTGATTTGTGCAGCTGTATAGCAAACAGTTTTATATATGCAAAATCTTTACCTAAACTTAAAGGATAAAGGTCATAACACTTTGAAGAAACTACAGTTTGGCACCATAAGCCAAAGAAAATTTGTGTCTTATCTTAAATAATAAAAAAAATAAAATTAACAAGTCTTGGCCAACAACAAAACTGACTGTGTTTCACAATGTCAAAAATACAAAAGCCAAATTTAAGTATCATGTCAGAATAGAAAACACCAGCGGTTTTAAAACTACTGGTGCTGCCTTATTAAACCTACCTAGATTCTTAAAGTACCATGTTTTGAAGCTTTAACTTGTTGATCAAAGTATGTAACCTTTAAAACACACTTAAAAACCCTTATAGAGATAGCATACTCTGGTTTCAGACTTCCAAGATTTTGCTACACAGACTGGACGTTACCATACAGAGAATTAGTGCTAAAGTATAGTGCAGTATCCCAAGCTGAGCACCATGGAGGAGTCTTGAGTCACAGTGCAGAGGCACATTTTTTTTGTCTAGAAGACAATCTGTACAGACAGCTAATTGTATTACTTCTGACTTTGGTGCAGAGTCAGCTTTAATGTCTCTACATCCTGTCCTTTCCACTGCATATCTAGCATCTGACTTAACTTGCATAAAATCAATTTAAACATTAAGGGCTGGAAGGAACATCCTATGAGGAGTGGCTACGGACTTTAGGATTGTCTAGTCTGGAGAAAAGGAGGCTGGGGGGCAACATCATTGCTCTTCTACAGTTTCCTGAGAAGGGAAAGTGGAGAGGAAAAAGCAGATGTCTCCTCCCCGGTATTCAGTGATAGGACACGTGCAAAGCTGCACTAGGGGAAGTTTAGACTGGACATTAGGAAGTACTAAGAGGGTAGGGAAGTACTAGGAACAGGCTTCCTAGAGATGCGGTTGGCACTCCATGCCTGTCAAGCGTTTAAGTGGTATTTGGACAATGCCCTTAAATAGCATGCCTTAACTTTTGGTCAGCTCCATGTTGGTCAGGAAACTGGACTAGATCATCACTGTAGGTCCCTTCCACCTGTAATATTTTATTCTGTTCTATTTTTCTATCTGTGTCATGCCTGATGTTTCAGGCATATCTTAATGGGAAAAACATGTATCTATTTCAGAAACTTCACATCTGCCTTAAGCATACAAATGCTCAAAATCAACTTCAGAATTCTGCAATAGCAACTTCTAAAAGTTTTTAGCATCAATACATCATTAACTTTCCTTAGCCCTCTTCCTCCAGCATCAGAGCCAAGCCTCTGACATCTATCGAGCTTTAATGGTGCTACTCAGCAGAGAACTTTAAGCTAGGGCATGGAGACTTCTTCACCAAAAATTGATGGTGCAGCTTTATTAAATGTATATGCACAGAAAGCTGAATAGTCAGAGGCAGCTGCAGGCAGAATCTGAAATGGCAGCAAGCCAAAATATAAAACACTGGATCAGCAAGTAGTTCAGTGACACCCTGGAAAAAAGCCACATTCTCTGACCATCAAACTGCCAAGTGTATGGGACCCTCATTGAGACGAATGTGCCCAATCATATACCTCAGAGCTATTATTTCTAACAACGAAGTACAACCTGCCTGGATCTTCAGAGAGCCTGAAATAATATATCAAGTCATGACCCTTTGGAAGCCTGTTCATCACTCCAACAGTAGGAATCTCTGGGGGACAAACACAACTGTCAGCATGGCACTCAGGAATAAAGAAACAGCATTCCTTTTATTTTTATCTCCTGATGTTTTGTGAGGAGCAGCATGTTATATCAAGCAGAAAGAAATGAGAAAGTCAGTCACTACCTACCCTTGCCAATGGGTCAACATAGATTTTGGTGTAAAACAGCTGGTCATCATCATTATCCTGCAGATTCCATTGCTGCACAATACGGTTTATATAGGGAGCATAGCCAATAAATCCTGCAATAACATACACACATAAGTTATTCCCATTAAAAGCACTACACTGTCAATGTTGTCCACCAGTTAGGGACTTCATTCTGACTATCAGTTGCCAGCAAAGGAGAGTTATGAAATTCATATTACTTGGCTCAAAATACAGTGATATGTACCAGTTCTGTTTTAAAGAGTTTGTAATTAAGAGTTATTTTTCTACTAATGCTATTTTAAGGGAAAAAAGAGGAAATAAAGATCTGTTTAGGATGGTCCTGAGAACTCCAAAGCATGAGATTAAACCACTACTGTTCCCAAGAATCTCACCTGTGGAAAAAGTTTCATTTTTGTCAATCACTTCTTACTGGCAGAGAAGCCTCAATCTAATGCTGCCAGAACTACAAAGAAAATTCAGCTCAAAACTGGCAAATCTAGTCCTCAATTTTAAACTTGGGGAAATCAGGAACAGTTGCACATACAAATACACAAAACAGATAACAGAAGTGAGTCATGTTTAAGTTCAGGATTTAAAATGTTTAATGAATCACACTTGCCTCCTGAGTTCAGGAATCTTTTTCCACTCCGGACAACAGGATACTTGTCAGCTAGCCTTTTATCTGGCCAAATTAGTCCATCTGCTGCGAACACCACTTTATGATTAGTTTCCTTAAATTTCTTTAGCAGTTCTTCAGGGCCCCCTGCAAAGATAACATCATAGCTGGAAATAAAGAAAAGACATCCATTAGATGTGTTTAATTTTAATATTTCTGTGTTCAAAATAACAAGTGATCAGACTATTCAAATTTTAAAAATAATATGGACAGCCCTTTTATTCTTAAAAATGATTCTTTAAATCATATTTTTCCACCTTGTAAAAGTCCTATACCCTTCTAGGAGAATTAATTCTATTTATCTAATACAGCTTCCCCTTCTATTTACACTTTTCTTTTTAACTTTCCACATTTTGTAAATTCTTCTTTCATTCAGAATTTGTCTATCCAAAATTGATTTTAACATTTCATGAATTTTGAGTAAAAAAAATGTTTTTTTCCCTTTAGAAATGTGTTTATGTGTTTAAGAACAACAACAAAGTAAATGAAAACTTAGCAGATACAGTAAAGTAAGACTGAAAGATGAATTGTCTCTCACTGGGAAATTCTATATTATTTCGTCTTTTCTTATTCCACACATCTACCTTTTGTAACTGAAAATCATCAGCCCTAATATAGGGCAAAGGAACGGTACAGCTATCAAAAAAATCAAAAGGTCTAACGCTGACCAAGATATTTGTTCTTGCAAAGTTTTTGCTGAGCTAAGAAGGACAGCTTTACCCCCACCAGCAGCACACAGAACTTTCCACATCGTGATGAATGACCCAGCAAGAGTACCAATAGATCAAGCACCACTGACTTCTGGTACTTCTTTATTACAGTTTTGAAATTATTTAAAACAGCTTTTCTTCAAAGGGGATTTCAAACAATTGGCCTAAGAGAACTGAACAACAGCTGGCTTACAAATGCAAAAGATTTCCACCACAGAGCAAAACTTGAACCCTGGAGAGGAAGTGTGTTATGTAGTCTATATAGAGTAAGATGGTTCGTGAAAACTCTCACTGTTTTGTTTTTCTGTAACTTTGGCAGAAGATTGTATGAAAAAAATACTGTACATTTTGGAGCCTTCCCAGTTTTGCAAAAACTGCCTGCTTCTGCCCAAATATACAGGAATACACTTCTCTCCCTTTTCCATTCAATTGCTGTAGCTCAATTCAAAGCCAGAATGAGCCTGAAGAACAAGAAAGAAAAAGGAGACAAGTTGGAGACAGACAGACAGACAAAAAAAAAAAAAAAAAAATTTTTTTTAGGGGTTTAATTTAAAACTAAAGGGAAAGAACAAGAAAGAAAAAGGAGACAAGTTGGAGACAGACAGACAGACAAAAAAAAAAAAAAAAGAGATTTGTCTGAGGGTTTAACTTAATAGCTAATGGCAGGCTGTGTTTCTTGTCTTTGATCAGGTTAGTGCTGCTGATGCAATGACTTACAGCTGCAGGAAGGAACCAAACAACCCTGGAACACTGCTTCCAAGGACTCTCATTCTGTAAAAGAAAGCCAAGCTGACCAACATGCTGGGCTAGCCACAAGCTCTGCTTGTGAAAAGGATATGCTACTTAATACAGCACAGTTTATAATACAAAGCACAGGCCAGAACTGCTAATCTGCATTACCAATTATTATAAACTTTACTTGTTAGTGGATATCATGCAGGAGTATCAATCCAACATGGACCTACATTTTCCACTAATTTTCATGGCTCTGTTTTGTCAAGAGGTGACTCACTGCCACCACACCTCCTCCCAGAGAGGACCTGTTCCAGCCCTCTTCCCCTTGGTGCCAGCCTCCTCATCAGCTGCTTTATGAAGCTCCTGCTTTTCTCTCTAGGCAACAGGAACCTTCTAGAGTCAGACTAAAACCTATAAATCTATCAATATGCCTTGCTTACCTGCTACGTCAGATTATGTTCAGTCTATCCAGCACTCAACTCCTACTGTAAAGGAAGATTCACCTCAGGTCTACACCACTAAGACCATCACAAAAAAAGTCCCAAGACTACCCTTGACAGATGATTCTGTCATATGACTTAAACAGGGAAGAAAATGCGTGTATATACTAGAAAAAGCAATTTGCCTTGGCAAGCTGGTAAAGCTCAGATAGTCTTTTACTTATTCTTCATAAATCCTTTTGATTAAGTAGAAAGCAGTAAGAAAAAAAAAATACCACACCCCAGAAAGTTTCCACAACTCCATTCCCATTTCCTGAAGCTCCCAGATGGCAGATGTTTGGGGCTGGAATCCACTCATCCCTTCTCTTTTGCAGCAGCAAAGGATCCCAGCTATGCAAACAGCGTTTCCAAAAACACAGGGAAATGGCAACTGTGGCTCGAGTCCTCTGAATTGAGCATGCTATTTTTGGATCCACAACATTTATAACAAAAAAGACTTGTTACTATTGGAGATGCGGGTTAAAAACACAAATGAGAGAGGTCTTACCAGTAATCAGCAATTCATATCCTGCATCTCCTATCATTTAACTTGACTGTTCAGCCACACGACCGTTTTGTCATTTACACCCTATCCCTACGAGAATTACACCTTAACCATTGAGACTTGTAGAAAATGTAATCATCCCTTAATTTCTGATAACAGTTTAAAAAAATCTCAAAACTAAAAACCCCAAGAGGCTTCAAAAGTCTTCCACAATACAAATAAATGGCTGTGGGAGTTCTGAATGAGCAGTCACAGCATCAACCATTTTATCCAGTCTATACTTGCCATTAGCCAGTTCAACCTGAAATGGTCCAAAGTTAACGAATAGTTCGCACTTGCAAAGCCAAGCCTAATTTAAATACCATTCTGTGTGCAGGCAAAGTGTCTTGCTACCTGCACCTAGACACAAGCTGCTCACAGAAATTCAAACTAGAATTGTGAGCTACGTAAAAAACTGCTCTAAACAAAAAAGCAAGAACTATGCCTGTTAAGTAAACAGTTCACTAGAAATTGCCTAGTTACAGTAAGTAAACCAGACATTTCCTTTCCCCACCCCCAAGACAAATATTCCAAATGCTTAAAAATGAATATAACAAAAAACGCCTAAAAGAGAAAAGAAGTTCACTGTATTTGTCTTTTCCAAACTTACTGCTACATTGATCAACATTTAAACTGCAAACCAGAATCCCTGGAAATAAAAAAGCTCATTAGAATTAAAATACAATGCTAGAATCAGCAAACTTTTTTTCTCCTACCCAGAATCAGTTCCTCCAGCTTTAAATCAATATGTAGATGAGATTATGGACCTCAAGAAATTGGGAGGTCTTAAATGCAGTGCTTTTTCATGGCAAGAAAGATTATGGCATCTGCACTTCGACACACATGGTCTCTTCTGTACTATCTCATCCATGCCAGCAGACAACCTGCGCCTTGAGAGAAAAAATTCTCTTGGAGAAGAAATCGAGCTACACCCAATTCTGGTAACAAATTTGCATATTTTATCATATTGTAATGAATCAAGCTAATAAATTTGAAAACAAAGAAATTTGATGGAAGTAGGAAACATTTGGCAAACTATTGACTCATCTGAGCATTTAGTAAAAAACAAAACAATCTCCCAAATTAAGCTGAAAAAGGTTCAGTTATTGCATGGTCAGTAGGACAACACTATGAACAAACATGTATTTACTTTTTAGAAAGATACTTTTTCCACTTACTGAATGCAAAACTGATCAAGTCATTAAGAAAAGAATTCAAAACCTGAATGGTTAACTCCAAACTCTATGTTACTTTTACTGTCAATTAAGCATATAAAGAAAATATTTGGCATAACAAGTTATCCTTACAAAGCTTGTTCATAAATTGGTTAAGATTATTTAGGCATTGGCTATCTATCTATCTTCTACTTCTCACAAGAGGTAGAAATAAAACAGGAAACTGAGTAGCATCTTGAAATCTGCTGTCAGCTTAGTGGGCTACTTCAGCTTGCCTAAACTCTTAACTTACGCAAAAAAATAAAAGGAACTTTCCAGTAAATACCACTGTCAAAGCATTTTCTCTCCTGTGATGTCTGCTGTGCAAACCCTGCTGAATCTCTACCTTGCTAAAATTCTTCAGCTATCTAATTTTAAAAAATAAATAAATAAAGCAGGTTAAAATCTGAAAGAAAATTCTGGAGCAGACATTCCAACATGACACGGTAACAGCAGCGTGAACCCATGCACAAACCTCTCCAAGCTTGCACTCAGCTACCTGCCCAAGGCTGCCTGTCTGCAACCTATGTCTGATTCAAGACTTGGTTCTGTCCTTTAGAGCTGAGACTCCACTCTGGTTAATGCTAGCATGGAAGAGATTGCTGGTTGCTGTGAGCTGGATTCTTAGCAGCTCTGACTGTGTCCTTGTCACATGAGCAGAGGAAGAGGAGGGGGGGAAAAAAAGCAGAAGGAAGCAAGAGAAGTGGAATTTGTGCAGGTCTGAGCTCCCTGTTCTCTGGGCCCAGACTCCAGTGAGAATGTTCAAGCATAGCTGTGCTCTGAGCTATAATCTGGCGTCTGCAGCAGCACCGTCTCTCCATCCTTCCATCACACAGTCAGCACAGGCACCAGGAACATGCCCAGCACCAAGCCTCGTTGCAGTCCTTTGATGCGTAAAAGTATTTATTCTGCCACGTGCTTTCCTCAGAGGCCCATTTTCCAGCTTTCTCCATATTGTTATTACTTCATGGAACAAGATCATGCACTGGTCCCCACTGGCTGCTTTATTTTTGGACCTGCTTTTGCTCCTCCCCCATTCCACGCTCTCAGCCCACAACCACGTCTGCTCTCACCACAGCTGAGCAGAGAGAGGACAACGAATGCTTACCAAAAAGCCTGTCACCTCCCAATAACCTTTTTTTTTTACCGCCTCAAGGCAACTATGAACAACTCCTACATCTGTAAATCTGTTAAAAAAGTAACAATTGCTCCAAAAGCAATGTACTATTTTTATGAATAGAGAAAAATGGAAGCAAACTCTCTCAAATAAACAGCAAGGGGGAAAAGCAGCATGCAGCTTTCAGCATGTCACAGCAGCTACTTTTGCATGCCCACCCAGGCTAAAATGTAAAGGCAACAAGCCTGGTTTGCTCACCATTCAACAAACATTACAACCAAGTCCTCTTGATCAGCACAGCTTGCCATGGCTTCTTTCAACAGCCGAACTTTCTGCCCTCCACCAATAGAGCTTGGCAGCTCACCACTTTTCCACTCTTCACCTCTTCCAAGTACCTGGAATAAGAAAAAAACTCTTTTGCTAGTACCCCAAAATAAGAGGCTTTTTACTGAAAACAGATGCTAAAGCAGAAGCGACACATTAAAGCATAGTAAGCCAGCAATTTCAGCGTCGTAATTTTTCCATGTCTGAAGCAGCATTCAGCACAATGACATCACTGCAAAACCATGAGAGACATTTCTTAACCAAATAAAAATCGGGCAATTGCCTGCTACCACCATTTATTCAAATGTGAGCCCTTCAAGGAAAAAAAAAAGAAAAAAGCTAATAATGGTTTCAAAATCTGTATTAGAAAAGCATTCTGAATGAAACCTTTAAAACTCAGTATAATCACTTTAGTAACAGTAAGCGTAAGAGAGCTTGGTGGATCGCGATATTACTACTACAAACTGTGAGCTCTAATCTTTCTGAAATCCTTGCAGAACACTCTTCTACAAAGAAAGGATAGGTTCCCCAATATATAGCTGGCTGCTAAAATCAGCTAAACAAAACTCTCCTGCCAAGTACTATAGCGAATTACATCTCAAAAAAAAAAAGAAAAAACCCTTAAACTCTTTGTAGGTTTTGAACATAATGGTTTTTTAACCTATAAAATGTGGAAGAACTACACTGCATGATGTTTTGGACAAATCTGCAAATCTAACAAATGTATACAGAGCTCAGGCTTTTCAGGTGCTTTAATACAGCATTATCCTATCAGGAAAGGTTCTCTCAGTCTTCCAAGTTCAGGGGTAGAAGTCAAACTTCACAGACCCAAGTAATTTCCTGTATAGTGTAGACACTGTGGTAAGTAAGCAGAAAAATTTCATATCACCATGTGAATTCCTGGATTTTTCTCTTGCAGACCATGTTTGTGGGGAAAGTTTAGGAGGTGGTTAGTGCCTTCCCTTTTTCCCAAGGTCACACAGAGGCCAACCTCAATATGTGACATATGGAGATGTGGAGCAAGGCAGAAAAGGCTGGCAAGAATGACAGAAACATTTTGTCCTCTTAGAGAACTACTAGTTCCTGGGAAACACAGTGAAATGTTCAGTTGTGACCCTCCCTCCTTCCCCACAGCAGGGATCCAGCCTTGTTTAAGGAAGAAGGAGACATCCAAAGCCTTCCAAGTGCAGTGCAGCTTCCAGAAGCATTCATATAAACAAAATTAGCCACGTTGAAAAGCAAGGCGATACGATAAATCGTGACAGAACCAGGAAGTGACTGAGGAACACTGACTACAATAGCTACTAATCTGTAAAACAGTACCTAAGGCAGAGGAAGAAGGACCTTCCCATGGTTGTTCAGAGGGGGACCAGCAGGTGAGCAAGAGGGAGAGCAGCAGGGCCACATCCAAGCTCTGTAATTGCTTTACTTTATCCCAGCATGCAGGGAAGCTAATGCAATTTCAGTTACTATTGCACTGTTCCTGTCTTAAAGGCTGTATAGTATGAATATATACAGTACCTTTACTGTGTAGCTGAAGTGCTTTGCAGTTTGCATGAAACGGTGAAAGCCATCGGTTTCTTTAGTTGCTACAGTAAAAACTAGTAGTTTATCTGAGGGATAAAAAGAAGGAACATGCATTAACGTTTTTGAGCCGCAGTTTATAACAAAAAAAAAAAAATGCACTGAACAGCACTGGATCAGGAGGCTTTATGACTTGCCTGCATCTCATTCAAAAAGACAAAGCACATACTCTGTCATATCACAGGCATGAGCTGTTATCAAACAAGAACTGCTGTGGACAAGGGTGCTGTATTTAAAATTATCCTTAGGAAGAGGAAGCAAAGAAATCTATCTACTCTGTAAAATAACTAGCTCGAGACATGAAAACAAAGCTAGTATTACTAGTATGACTACTGGACAGGAAGAAATCTTCAAAACAAAAATAACTTATTACTTTTCAGTCTGAGCTAATCCTGTGACCTCTTATCAGAGGACTGAGTGGTTCCAGAGAACTCCATCCAACCTCAATAAGTGCCCTGAAAGCAAGTGCTTCATATTCTTCATGAAAATGGGAAAAAAACAACCATGGGAACCATGTCCCACACCAGGCAGTGCTTAATGCTTTTATGTCCTTGGGCAGAGACAAAACAGCAAGGGTTTTGTTTGAATTTAAAAAAAAAATCAGCTCTGTAAATTATACCAGTGCTAATTTTGCCCTCTTACTGCATGGAGGCTAAAGATCATGCAACCAATATTCTTCTCATATCCCAGGACTCTTCACACAGTTCAAACAAGCCATGAATTGCCACTGATCAGCTTCCCAATTAAACTACTAAACATTGAGCACCCTATGCAATATGCTGCATAATTCAAAGCTATGAGAAAGCCAGTATCCCTATCCAACATCAAGTATTTAATCAGACCACACTGCAGTTCCACTGTCTCGGCTGAGGTTAAACAATAGCTGCACTCTAAATAGAGCCTTGAGACCAATCCTTACAAGAAAGTAAAATTCCTATTAATCCTTCAGCCTTGTCCACCACCACAGACTTAGGAGCGCTCAGACACCCGAGATGTCATCCTGAGTATATTCAAATGAATCACCGCTTGCCATTAGGTTTTATTTAACCAGCAAAATTAACACAGAAGATGATGATATGCTTCCCACTTCGTAGAAGAAATGCATCTTGCAAGTTACTCGTGATGCTCTACAGCCAGGTACCAGAGTACTTCAAGTGCATCTCTGCTCAGTCAAGCAAAAATACCTGTAGGAGCACAGAAATGGTTTGCAGACTAACAAATTTGCAGAGTCAAGGCAGCGCCAGGGAAATGTCAGGCGGGAGCTAGCCCTTCTCCTCCCAAGGAAAAGGTGAAGGGATCACTAGCCCAGCTGAAGTGCTTCTACACCAATGCACACAGCATGGGCAACACACAGGAAGAGCTGGAAGCCAAGAGCTGGAAAGAAGAACTATGATATAGTTGGCATCACGGAGACATGGTGGGATGATAACATACAACTGGAGCACTGCACTGGATAGCTACAAGCTCTTCAGCAGAGATGGGCCAGGCAGGAGAGGAGGGGGAGCGGCTCTGTATGTTAGGGAGAGTTTTGATTGTCTGAAGATCTATTATGATGATGAAAGAGTGGAACGCTTACAGACCACAATTAGGGGGAAGGCCAACAAGGCAGACATCACAGTGGGAGTCTGCTATAGATCCCCCCACCAGGAAGATGATGTAGATGAAATATTCTACGAACTATTAGGAGAAGTCTCATGATCACAGCCACTTGTTCTTGTGGGTGACTTCAATCTACCAGATATCTGCTGGAAATTCAATACAGCAGTGAGGAAACAGTCCAGAAGGTTTTTAATGGTCAGACCAACTCACTGGGTGCTTGGCCTCTAGAACCAGATGGCAGAGATGGAGAGCATTATCAAGGTTCCATCCAAAAGGAAATAGTAAGTGAACTGCTACACAGCTGAGATGTGCAGAAGTCTATGGGACCAGATCTGATCCACCCAAGAGTTGGTGGTGGAGGGTATGATCCCAAAGCCACTTTCCATCATTTACCAGCAGTCCTGGCTGACAGGGGAGGTTCCAGCTGACTAGAGGTTGGCAAATGCGACACCAATCTACAAGAAAGGCTGGAAGAAGGACC
>NW_010416917.1:1949-5536 GCF_000710305.1 Buceros rhinoceros silvestris | reverse complement strand
AGCATCTCAAATTCTCCTGTTTGTTTCAGATGTCTCTAGTGCTTAAACTTGATCTTCACTCTAGGTTTTTTTAAAAACGTACTGGCAAAACAGCCAAAGTATATAGCTTCTTCTCCTCTGCTAGTGATTTCTTTCCCTCCAGAGAAGGTTAACTTATCTATCCTACAGTTTCTTATACTGGTGCTGCTTCCTGATTTCACAGAGAAAAGGTGCTAATGCTGTTGCCATTGCCTTCATGGGGAGTCAAAGTTGTTCCTATGTCTGCAGGATCCTTTGCACATTGCTACCAGGGAAGTGACACAGGTGAAAGAGGTTCTTCCATCATTCTCTCTGTGCATGGCCTGAGAAGCAGGAAGAGGATCACCATGGGCTGTGCTTTAAAGCAAAACTTTAACAGTTTTAAAGTTTCTGCCCTTTCTAAGGCTTTAATATAGGACCCCTCAAAAAAAGAAAAAGAGATAAACCAAATAAAGAGTAGCAATGTCCTTTAAAAATACAAAGATGCTTGTGAAGTTATCTCAATCAAAAAGGTGCACTTCAAAGCAGCTATAGCTCTGCTCAAGCATCCCAAGTGCTCTTGGCTCCCATCTTCTAGACATGCTACAAAGAAGGAAGGTTTCTGCACAGAGGATTCTCTGTCCAAGGTGCAAATGCCCATTAAGAAGATGGAAATCAGGAGATGAGACAGTGGAGTCTATGGAGCTTCCTTCACTTTATCTGCATAAACTCACAAGCACTGCAACTCAGTTCTTAGAAAACAAGCAGAAAGGGAGGTCTCCAGATATGAGAAAAGGATTAAATCCCATCCCAGTTGGCAAGCAATTACTGAAAAAGAGAATTTTTTTAAAGCAGCTGTAAGCCTAAGCAGGATTTATCTGGTAATACAAATGTATCAGAGCTTATTGAGAATACCAAAGGTAAGAACTGCCTGCTAAGAATATTATCACCTCCACAATATGCCAGTACTACTTGCTATCCACAGACCAACAGTTTCTTTCCTTTTTTCTTCTTAGCACTTATTTTCTTTTAAATTCTGAACCAAGGTTAAGGTATACATTTTTTCCATCCAAATTGGAGGATGAAGTTTACTAATAGCTGCACACCATGATCCTGAAGTAGGACATGCTTCTCGGGTGGAAGAACTCCTGAATATTATTTCCTCACCATTTGTAACAGGTGCTGCTATGCGGTGTATTTTCAAATTGGAATATGAAACTCTATTAAGATTTCTGGATCTTTAAACTGATCAGTAAGAATTTAGATTAATGGCACTGCTGCTTTCAGTAAGAGCTGAATTTCACTCGCTCCCAGATATATACAAGAGTATCTCATCTATCACAGAAGTTATCTTTTTTCTTCTTTTTTTTTTTTTAAATCTTCATTAGCCTACTTTATCATAAAACAGAAGTCATTGACAGGCCAAAGATCAGCTGCTTCAACCAGGACTGTAAGAATGTCTCATGACAGAGTGCTAAAAGGCAGCAAGCCATCCAGTGATCAAGAGCTGCAACATGACCTACAAGCAGAAAGGTCATGTTTTCAGCTATCCTCTCCTCATATAAAACTTCAACTCTCAGCTTCCCAGCTAGGTGCCTGCTTTTCTTCTCTGGTTAGGTTTCTTCTACTATAAAATTCAGTTGAACCAAGTCAGCTTCCATCATTTTCAAGGCATAATCCAAATAACACCCTCCTGTTCTGGCACTGAGACCTACAGATATTAATTTTCACTGTGTACGTTTCCCTTATTCAGAATCTAAGAGAGAAAGTTTTGCAAAATTTCAAAACGTTGTTATTAGTTTGAGGCTGTGTCATAATAGCTTGAAAGAAAACTCCTGACATATTCTACGACTTCCTATTTACTATTACTTTTTTCTAGTCAAAATGATAAAATCCTGCACTGAAATAGGTAGAAGTTTCTTCACAGATACTTCCCAGATAAAAATAATTTCATGAGGAGAATACCATTGCCCATCTTTTCCTTTGGCACTCAATTACACTTCTGTGGAAGATTCTCAAGGAAGAAGTTACCAAATTTTTTCAGCAATATACTTTTTTTCATTTACAGTGAGACACTTAGCAATATAATGGAAAACCAGAAAACTAGAAAAAGACCAACATTTGCATCCAATGTTCTTTGCTCCAACTAAACAAATCATTTGGTGTTGTCTCTGATACTTTGTGCAGAATCCAAATTAGACAACTCTGTTTATTGACTGCTTGACTGTCTGAATGAAGCCAGAGAACAACCTGCAAGCTCTAACGCTCATCTTCCTGCAGGTGAAGTTTAATCAGCGCTGGAATATCTGAATTACTTTTACCATTAGGTTTCTTTACTGAATTTATCAACTGGAAATACAGTTTTCCTCCGTTATATACTTCACTCATTGTAAATGAAGAATACTCATGTGTTTTATCCCGAACTTACTTCAATTTACATCAGCAAAGCTGCAGCAGAATTTACTTGTCTAACGAATGGCTGCATGAGTTTGCTGCTGCATGAATTTGCTACTGCATTTGAACGTTACTGCAGGCTTGATGGTGAAGTGTCTTCCCAATGAAAATTATGTGTTATACATTGCACAGAGTGTAAAGGAAGTGTCTTGCATGTGCAGATGCTGACGCTTCCTCAGGTCTGCCTCCAACGTGAATTCAGTCTGGTCTTTGTAGCTGCTGGACAACACAGCTCATCAGCAGTAGCTGTTTACTGTGGCACGAGCTTACACAGCATAATAATGGATAGCTTGAAAGGCCTTCAAATATGATCTGTGTGATAATTTAATTAGCTTTATGCATAAAGCCTCAGAAATTCAATTACTGGTCTGGAAAAATATAAATACAAATTATAAAGCTCAGGGGTTTGTATATCCAAGCAGGTAGAATAAGCTGCTAGTTTCACTCACCGTGTACTAACATTGTTTCATTTTTAGAAACTTTTTACTTCCCAGAGCTTTTGTTATTTCTGGAATTGAGACAGCAGTTACTCACTGTTGCTATCTACTATGTAAGACGGAATGTCTCATATTACAAGTGCTCAACTAAAACAAGTTGAAATAAGACCTCTGGGCTTCTGAACCCTCTTGAGGCCCACAAAATAGTCAGATGCACATCACAGTAAAGCTATACAGTACGTCAGCTTTTAAGTAAATAAAAGCAAACATAACAGTCATAGAAGTAGTAGTGGTAAAAGAGACAAAGTAGGTGGCTCATAAACAGACTACTATTTTTCTACCTACGTCATATCTTGCATGATCTCTTCAGAACATCTCCAGAATGTTTTGAAAGATTCTGCTTTTTAAAAGGTCACTAATTCAATAATAAATATATACATGCACACATATAAGTGTTTAATATGCACACTTTTAGAACACTGCTTGGATATGTAAAGCTTGCTTAGTGTGAAATTGATTCAGATTGTTTATACATCGTGCAATAAAACTTTCCAGTTTGCTAATAAGAATAAAAAACTAGCCAAGAAAACAATGTGTTTCTTTCTCTCTACCAAACTGGAGGTAGGAGTTAATTCTTTAGATTTGGGTATTTTCAATCAGAATTGCTTTTTTTTTTTTTTTTTTAAATTAAAGAAAAGA
>NW_010416917.1:0-1910 GCF_000710305.1 Buceros rhinoceros silvestris | reverse complement strand
TTTTCATCAGAATTTTTTTTTTTTTTTTTTTTTTAAATTAAGAGAAAGGAAGTGTTATAAACACACCAGGAAACTTAGAGCTTCCAGTTTTACTCGTGATTCTTCTTGGTATGTATTACAAAGGAGTACTGTCACGATTTTAGCCAACCTATCCATTTTGTAGGACTCTTGCCACCTACCACCTGTAATTTACATAATAGAGCATGTAATTTGAGATGTGCACTTACTACTCCCCACATTCATTTTCAGTTCCCCTGTTAAGTAATAGCAATTCATCAGTCTCTGACAAATAGCACAATGAAACTGCTCACTGTGTCTTGCAACAGGAGTCAAATCAAACCAAAAGAAAAAGGTTTGCCCTCATGTTTTGGAATAGACACAGATCCATGTAATACTAACACAAATTCAATTACTTTACACTGTAATTATTAATGACAGAACAATGTAATGAGTCTGAGTGAAGATAACATCCCTGTGGTTGAGCCCTTGATGCTGAAATTTCTTTACCAAATTAACGCACTTTTTCCCCAGGCATTTGGGAGTCTCATTAAAAGCCCATTTAAGCCAATGAAAATCTTCCTATTGACAGAATAGATGTCCTCACTACATTAAAACTGAAACATGTGGCGGTCAATTTTTATGAAAAAAGTTCCTATTACTGGCTTGGAATTGTTTCTGTACCTGCACATGCATCCAGCAAGGATTTGTGTGTTCATATCATGCAGCTATGCACAAATGCATATAAAGAATTCTCACTGCACATATATGTGTAATAATCCAGTCTGCAGATATGAATTAGGAGACTAGACAATTTAATTAGGCCTCGGACTTCTTTCAAAGCCTCTTAGCTCATAGGTATGCCCCCATGTCTTATTCCTAAGAATCACAGGAATTTTGCACTTAAAATCCCCTCTCATAGCACTACAGCTGTATCCTGAAAGAGCCTACAGCTACATGGAGGAGATAGATAGTTGCCTAAATGCAACATAATTCTCATTGAGGTGCCCTAATTTCAAAACTGCCCCTCAAATTTCTCTGTCACTACACCTGTACAATCCCTAGACATCTTTCATTTTTGCGTTAAAACTTCTCAGGTACCAGAAGAATTGTGGCTTCCTTAATGAATATTTATCATTCCCAGGAGACTGGACAGGATGCAGTCACTTATTCTCCTGAATCTACACAACGCTTTCTAGAAACATATATGTATGTGTATGTGTCTGTCTATTTATTATATGTATATATATTTAAATAAAATAAAAACAAGTTTTAAGTCACTGAAAGCAAGACTAAATAGGAATACAGAGCCTAAATTTAACCTTAATCTGGAAACTAGTCGATTCCAGTGCCTCTTCTAACAGTTGTTACTGCACAACATAGAACAAAAAAAAAAAAATCACTCAGATGTTGAAGCAAGAATAGAAGATGTTTTACCCAAGCCTCAATGGAGGCAGACCATGGTTACCTGGTAAATTGTTGACATTGTTCTTCTTTGGCCTAATAAACATTGAATTACATTGAACAGAAAGGAGGGGAATCAAAACAGAAGTATGAGTCAGAATCACACAATCATTTTGGTTGGAAGAGACCTTCAAGATCATCAGGTCCAACTGTTTAACCCAGCACCACCAAGTCACCACTCACCCATGTTCCTAAGCACCACATCTGTATGTCTTTTAAATACCTCCAGTGATGGTGAATCCACTACTTCCCTGAAGCCAGATCCAATGATTTATAACCCTTTCAATGAAGAGATTGTTCTTAATGTTCAACCTAAACTTCCCCTGGCACAATATTAGGCCATTTCCTCTTGTCCTGCCACTTTTTACTTGGGAGAAGGGGCAGAACCACACCTCACTTCAATCTCCTTTCAGGTAGCTCTAGAGAGTGATAAGGTCTCCCCTCAGTCT
>NW_010416916.1:16117-25512 GCF_000710305.1 Buceros rhinoceros silvestris | reverse complement strand
GGTTCCACCATGTTGGACCCAGGACACAGGACTATCATACAGCAAACATCTGACTACAACTTTAATAAAATCCCTAGGAGAGGGACAGAGCTGCTGGCATTTGTGAGAAGCAGGGAAGGATGTAAAATCAGAACCCGTGCCTTCAACTTCTTTTTTAAAATTATAAATGGGTAGAATCAATGATTATTTATTAAAAATGTAATGAGTCATGTTCAATATTCTATCTTCTAAGGTTTTTGTGAGCAATGCAATCCTCTGTATCCTTTCTGGGAACACTAACACCTTCCTTAGCGGCACGGGCGCATGGCTGTTACAAGTGATACTGGTCAACAGCAATCTAAACAAAATGCGGATCGATTAAATGATTTCCTGCAGAAGGATTAAAAAGGTAGTGCATCAACCCTGCTATAGACATTCGTTTTACATCTTTTCTATTTCAATCATGTCAGACTTGTTGGAAAGTGAGCAGTAGGCTTCTCACTTTATGCTGAGAGGTCATTTTCCAAAACGGTGCCTACTGTGTGGTCTGACAGCCGCTGGCTTAGGGAACCTTGGGTTTGACCATGACCTGCAGTCATACTGCACATTTCAGGAAGTGCTCTTGTGGCTGGAAGTCTTCAGCATTTCTGGCTCTCTAGTCCTCTATCTTAGTAGCTATACACCCAAAATCTGAGGTGTGTGTGCATCTGCAAATGTAAGGTTCAGTAAAGGAAAACTATAAATCCAAAAGAGCCTTTGGCTTCAGTGAAGTAACAAGATGTTGGTTAGGGCAAGTCATATGGTTCAGAAAAGAAAGAATGAGAGAGGGAAGGAGCCTTTTATTGCATGTCCTGAGTTCCAGAACTATCTACTAGCATTGCTACTTGGTGATGTTACAATAAAATTAAGAGCTTACCCACATTTTATTACAAAGGGATGAAACCGAATCTTGCACATTCCTTTCAGGCAGGAATGTCACATCTGTTTGAGGTCCAGATAAATTTTCTGAGTCCCAAGTTCAGCTTACAATTGTTTTATTGTAAATGGAAGAAAAAATTTTCTTGTGTACTAACTTTATGCAGTTGCTGTGGTAGATTTGGTTTTAATTTGTGATGCTCTCAGCTTGCTTGTACTATCTATCTGTGTGCCTGTTTAGAGCAACAGTGTGTAATGTATTTAAGAGTACTGTGGCTGGGGTTTTCCTTCTATTTCTGGGTGCTTTTGCATAGATGGTGAATCTCCACCGGCAATCTGTGAAACCAGGACTACTCTTTATCTAAACTTTGAATATTCCTCAGATAGGAGGAACTCTTCAGTTGCTGTGGGATTTTGCCTTCTCCTGCCATTGAAATTTTCTGAGGGATACACTATTCTAAGCAGAAAGGGAAGTCTCCCCCAGCACACCTTTTTGCTGGAAAAATAGAAGCATCTGTGACAAGAAGGCAGCAAGGAGTTTCCTGAAGGAAAGCCGAAACACCCGACAGTTCCTCCAAAATCAGTAAATTTTGCAGATCTAAAGTCTGTGGTCATTTTTACTGGAAAAATTATGGGCAGCTTTGCAGAATAAACTCTGGAGAATTTCTGTGTACAACAGGAGTAGACACACAGAGGGAAGAATGTTTTTAAAAACTTGGGTTAAACTTCTTCCTGCATATGATTTGGTAGCAGTACTGAGTTTTTAAAGTTACATGGCTTTGCTAGACTATAGTCAAAGGCTGAAGTCATCTTAAACTCCAGGAGAAAAATAATTAATTAGATTATGTTAGTCTTTGAAAGTGCCTAAGATCTTAAATGATTGTTTAACAAATGTTG
This sequence comes from Buceros rhinoceros silvestris, assembly GCF_000710305.1. NCBI lineage: Eukaryota > Metazoa > Chordata > Aves > Bucerotiformes > Bucerotidae > Buceros > Buceros rhinoceros. Next base: position 23,721 of record NW_010416916.1, on the reverse strand, counting down.
TTTTCTATTGAAAGCATTACCGGGGGAGTTACCTACCAGACATGATGCTCATTTTTCAAATAGATCAAATAAAATATACAAACATTTTTAAAATAACAAACAAACCTCCTTGAAATAAGGGGGCATTAGCATACGTAAACACAACGTAATTCTATCATGAAGTATCCAGGACACTTTTTCCTGTTGGAAAGATAATAGCAATTTCTCATGCTTGTTCAGGTCATTGCAGATTTCAAAAGTGCCCGTGTCGTTTCGATAGTCAGTAGCCTCCTTTCCAGCAATGTTTAAGACCCACATGTAGGTCTCTCTCTAAAGCTAGGAAAGCAAAGATCTCAAAACTGTAGAAAGTAATCTCCTAACTGGAACTGAATTTTACAAGTGTCTGTCTTAAATGCAATAAGAAATGAAGTAATACTCAGCACTGCAGAGAATCCTGGATCCAAATTTTGAACTGGCTCATAGACCTCTGAAGACTGGAAATACACTCTTTGGTGAGAGTGGACTTTGCAGTAAGTGCTTTTATTAGAAACCTGTAGCTTGGAAACACAAAATAACTCTATTTGTACATCATCTTTGCCTCCATAAAAATGCAGGCAGTTCTGTGTTGGCGAACTCCAGATACAGGGTAAGAGATGTTCTGGGCAGTCTGGTAGAAAACAGATGGTCTGATTGCAAAGGGCACAACCAGTTCAGCACTATTGCTGAAACTGAGTGCAAGTCTCTGGATCAGAGCAACAGACATGAAAGGAACTTTTATTTCAGACTGAGCATCTCTTCCTCAAAAATGAAAACAAAGTTATTTATAAGAAGAGACACTGATACAGATTTCAAACTGCACTGCTGAGCCATTCTCTTTCCCCCCTAACTTGTTATTGCTGCCTTTGCCCATAATAAAATAAATATGAATGATGAATGCGGAAAAGGCCATCCGAACTATTTTGTGCTGTGTTGCCTGTTGGGAGAAACTCAAAGTCATGTAGGCAGGTGAAAAGCTTGCCCTACTGTCTCACAATGGGAGCTGGACCAACAAGTCCCCTTTGTGCCTCTGAGATGTTTCTTCTGTCATCCAACTTTTTACAGCAATGTAGGAGCTCTCAGGTCTGAATTTCGTCACACAGATGAAACTGCTTTAAATTCTGTATGAATATTCACATTTTCTTGACATTTTTTTCCTATTTTTTTTTCAGAACTTTCTTTCCCCTGAATACTCTCAGCTGGAAAAGCAATGCCTAAGCAAGAGCACCTGTGAAATTTGGATGGGCAGATGGATTGGATTTGCCACTCATATTGCCTCTTTTTCCAAAATGGAAGGGATGGGGTTTTCCAAGACATAGAATTTTTAGGAGCAAGAATTTTCATTTAGGCTTCTAATCTCTTCAGTACTTGTGCATTTCCCTTCCATAAACAATTCCAGTGTAATGACTTTACATCAGCAGAGTATGTCACTCTTCATTAGAAGCACACTCTCTTCTTTGAAGGAGAGAGTTCACATGAGGTTGGTGAGCTGAAAATTTGGGACAGTCTATTCCTTTCTATGGCTTATTCTCATAGAGGGGTGAATGTCTTGCCTCTTGAAATGGCTATTTTCAAGCACAGACTTACATTCCTAAAACAGGTGAGATTTTCTTTGCTCTATATGCTGCACTACTTCCAAATACAATAATATCTAATTTGAATGTTTTCTTACAGATTCATGTATGTTTCTATGTCCTTGAGGCATTGTCTTACTTGGTACTCTATTTGGTGACCATTTTACATATATAAACCTCTTGCCTATATCTTACCCATATTTCCTAAAATATTTTCTTTTTTCCAGAGTTGCTGTTCAGTTTTTCACCTTATTTTACTGCCTCCTATTGTTGACATTTAGGTCTACAAACTGCTTAACTGGCTACTGCATGTTGGCCACACTAACCTTTTCTGCCCTTTAGAAGTTTGATGAATTTCCTAACCCCACTCAATAAAATATGACTAAAATGATCTATTCCAATTTGCAAACATACCACTCACCAGGACTTCAAACAGTTTGGTTGCAAAGACAGGAAGTGAAGAAACATCGCTCAAACTTCTCCTCCACCATCCTTTGAAGGTGGGTGATAATGACTGCATGAAAAAGACACTTCAGACTTGCTGCTGATAGCAGTGTGCCTATGCTGGAGTCTGTATAGCACACAGACAGGTGCAATGTTATGAATGACAGAATGAGAGGAAATGGCCTCAAGTTGCACCAGGGGAAATTCAGGTTGGATATCAGGAAAAATTTCTTTACAGAGAGGGTCATTAAGCATTGGAACAGGCTGCCCAGGGAGGTGGTGGAGTCCCCATCCCTGGAGGTGTTTAACAGCTGTGTAAATGTGAGACATGGATTAGGGACCCTGGCAGTGCAAGGTGAACGGTTGGACTCGATGATCTTAAAGGTCTCTTCCAACCAGATGATTCTGTGAATCTGTTGTTCTGTAATTCTTCTAGATCACCTCTTCAATCTCTAATCTACATACTCCTTTCCTACACACCCTTTGGGCATTCAGAAGTGCCTTTCATAAACACACATTTTCCAGAATCTCAGATCTGCAAATGATAGTCCTCTCCCTGCCACTTCTTATGTATCTGCCTGCACTTCACACAATATCAGGAAATATTACTCCCTTGATTACTTTCGGTATGTCAGAGAAAAAATTCACAGTGTTTCTATGCCCTTGCAGTTCCATCCTGTCCCTTCTAAAAAGAATTGCCTTACACCTGAATTGTTCTGTTCCTCTTCAATGACTGCAGGATACTTCCCGTTTAACAACAGACAGTTATGGAATACATAAGCAATTAACATTGCTTAGTCACTAAAACCTCCAGCCATCTTTACAACATTGCCTTAATTGCACAAACATGCTGCATGTCTATTATTTTGAATTAGTACTGCTGATAATCCAGTGAGATGAGAATGAACGAGTGAATGTCTCTCCCGTGCTAAACTGAAGTGAGCATTCTCCTTAACTCCTTCATGAGTTAAATCTGAGTTTATCTAGGTCTCTTGTGTTTCATTACAGGCAGCTTTCAACAGGGCAGAACAAAGCAGAATGAGTAAACAATCTGATTTTACCGTGCCCTGTTGTTAGTTATTTTAGATATTGCTCACGCACCTGCTTCAGGATTGATGGCTCAATCCATTTCTAGGAAATGGTAATTACTTATCGGAAGTATTTTGCTTAGAACCTCCATAGCTGTTATTTACCTTTTAGTGACACAGAAGAAATAAAACCCACATCACTCTACAAAGTATTGTGGTGTTTATTCTTGTTCAGTATATTACTATTTCTCTCCTCGATCCTAGTTTGTAAGGAGATGCTTATATGCCTGAGCCCAGCTCTTCTTTGTCATAGCACAGTATTACTATTATGCCTTTTTTTCCTGATAATTTGGTAGTACTATGACTTTAATTTACCAAATACACTGAGTGATGCATGGCATGAAGCAGTAAGGGCAATTTTCTGTTGCAAATCAGATTGAAGGCAAAGAGCATGTTGTAAAGTTCTAAGCTAATAACTACCTCAAAGAAGGTCAAAAAGATCCAACAGCAGTAACTTAAAGGAAAATTTTCTAAGGATTTGCAGCAAGTTTTCCTGTTGTAGAAATCAAGGATGTTGGGAAAATCAAGATCCGCATACCTGAAAATGTCAGCTGTGCACTAGGGCAGTATTTCATTATGCTTCCACCAACAAAGCTCAAGAGAGGTTATAAACTTTCGAGTCACTGATACTCAGGACTTTAAAAGTGCTTTAGGCTTTTGTGATCATTTTGGTGGCCAATGTCCAAGGCTGCTAAATGTGTATATATGGAGACAAATGCTTAATAACCTTTTTCAGAAGTGACTTGGTGCTTTAAATGTTTCAAAATACTGGTGTTCATTTTAATGCACATGAAAGGACCTCTTTCAAAAATGATTGAGCACCTGTTCTCTGAAAGACAGACATTCACGGTGCAAGCATTAAAAAATGAAGGACTCTAGGGTGTATTTTCAGTGCTGACAACACTGAGTATAGTATGTTCCCAAAATTTCTGTGTATCTTTATGGCTCTTCTTTCAACGGAAATTCTGAATTATAGCCCCTTCTTGACATGCATTTCCTGTGTCCCAGACCATTTCTCCTCCCAGCGATGGAGCTCCGTGGGGAGGAAGGAGTGGTAGGCAGCTATGACATCTCTGGACTTGCCTGACTGTGCCATTAAGACAAAGAGAATGGTCAGTAAATCCTTCTGTGAGGAAAGATGTTCCTCTGCTTAGTTTTCTAATCTACAGAGGCTGCATCTGACTGTTCTTCAGCTGATACCCTAACCTGGAGTGTTCCTATCTCCCCAGCTGGGAGTGGATATGCACCCTCACTGGGCACCTGTCAGATTCTTTGCCTCACTTGTCTTTATGCCCATAGGTACTACTCTGTATGTAGTCTTGCAGATTTCTTTTTATCTTTACAACTCTAATATCTACTTGCTTGTATCTACAGTCTTCTCCGTTTGGTCCAGTATGTACTCCTGACACACCCACTATGTAAAGCTGCTTTTGTGTTCCCTTTTAAACTTTAACTGTTGCAGGTGCTACCAAAGGTACCAACGAGGATAAGGAGAATCCTCCTGCCTCCTTTCAGGAGGTGTGAAATCTTACCACCACAATCTTGCACTATTTTTGAAAAGTTAGATATTTGAGATTACATAATCTAAAATAATGCTACCCATTTTCTTACTTATCAGAGATTTCTCAGTGAAGTTTCATAAATTTGTGTGTGTGTGTGTGTGTGTGTGTGTGTGTGTGTGTGTGTGTGTGTTTTCAAAAAGACACCTCAGGAGTCCTTGCATTCTTCTGATCCTCGGTTTTCCTTGTGACAGCAGTTCACTGTGTCACTAGATATACTTCAGAACATCAGTTCTGCTGTCTTTGACCCTTGACTTGTTGCTGTGGTGATGCTCAGCATACTTACTATGAGGGTGTTTAGCTAACATAATGTAAAGGGTCAAACAGGTTATCTGCTCTTCCTCTAAGATTAACATAATTAAGATTGTTTTAAAAGATTTGTGCCATTATCAGTAATGGGTTTCTTCTATATTCAAGGTCTGTTCACAGTTAATAGACCACTTGAGTGTCACTGCTTCATGCATGGAGTAGGCTTGAAAGTCTCCTCTAGGTTATTAAATTTCTTCGTGTTTGAAATACTGAAGACATTTTCTATATTTATGTGAAAGACTTCAGGCTGACAAAGTCTGACTTCCAGTCCTATTAAGGACAGCTACTAAATTTCAGATGTCGTGAATCATGGAAGAAATTGTGCAAACATTTGGTAAGAATAAAGGATGAGCATATTGCAAAAGCTGCAGAGAAGCAGAGAGACACACGTGCTGCAGAGAGATGGATTGAGGGCCATGATGTAGAGAGCCTGGAAGAGGCCCATGTTGCAGAGAGCCAAGGATCCTGCAAGAGGCCATGACTCTGAGGAAGATTGGTGCTGGGTCGGTTCGGCGCTGGGAGAACCAATCCCAGCAGCCGACCTCCAGGTATGTTGGAGACATTCAGGGCAGACTGCCTCCTGGGAGGGACACCACATGGCTGCAAGGAACTGTGAGGATTGTTTCCTGTGAAGAGGAGCACGAGGCAGGAACATCATGGAAAGAGCTGAGGCTGACTGCGCTCCCCATCCTGTGTTCTCCCCTGCACTGAGCAGGGAAGAAGCTAGTAAAGCCAGGCCCGGGAAGAAGGGTGGGGGGAAGATGTATTTGAGAACCATTTGTTTCTCTTATTGTCCTACTCTAATGTAATTTGTTATTTGGTTGCGGTTTTGATGTTTGCATTACACTGATTTTGTTTCCCCTGGTCGGGTCTGTCTTTTGTGCGACCATTAAGTTGAGTGAGCTCCCCTTTGTCCCTTCTCTTGACCTTTGAGTAGCTGTATTTCATCCTCCTGGAGAAATAGAGTGACTGTGCGGTACCTTGTTACCAGCCAGGTCTAAACCACAACACTCTTCCAGAATTATTTAATAATATTGTGGTTTTGTACCTACATTATTGATTTGGATTCAATAAAAGATGATAAATTTGTGACAGTAAACATATTTTTTTACATGAAACATCTTAAAAATGCAAGCTTAGAGCTCTGTGTTCCCTCTCAGTTTCAAATACAAGGAAATATATCTCCCATCAGTTCTGGTGGGATGGGAAGCATTAAAATGAGAACTCTGAGAATGGAAAGAGTAAGTGCGAGGTAAGAATGGGTAATTTTCCTTATACAACAGCACAAATTAGTGCTTAACTCCTTGAAGAGAAGTGCAGTTGCAGCAAGAATGGTATGTTTTCAACACACTGTTAACAAACTAATTCACAGAATATGCATAACTGGACCTTACCAGTCAGAAAAACTGAGGCTTAACTTGTTCTGAGGCATTGAGGTATTGTGGACTTTCCCTGAAATTTGAAAAGGCCTATGCAAATATTCTGTAGCATAGCTTTTATATAGGCTCTTGATAGCCAATATTTTTGTAATTCAGGCATGCATGCCAGTTTGAAACTACAGAACTGTAGCATACCTTATTTCCTGGAGGAATCTCCACGTTTCTACATTTTGTAGTGTTCAGTTTGGTTCATAATCTGTATGATTCATGCAGGAGATTATTCAAGTATGGAGGAAACCCCAAGAAATTTCCAATCAAACCTGAACATGTAAAACAAAGAAAAAAAAAAAAGAAAACCACAGGGATGAAAAAATGGATGTACATGAGTTTTCTGTAAAAATAAGAATGGATTAAAAAATATTAAGGGAAGAAAGTAGCTAAAGAGGACTGTAAGACTTAAAAGAGTGACAAAAATAAGTTACTTACCAAGGAAGCATATTAATTATGTAATTATTTGCCTTAGTATTTCCAAACTGGGAAAAAGAACCAATGTCAAAAGCCATTATTAACTCCCAGATAAAAAAGTAGTAAGAAAAATCTAAATATCTTGCCAAGAGTTGGGAAGACAGAAATATCCAACAATAAACAAAACTCTTCACAAAAAGCACCTGAATATTCAAGAAATAGAACACATTTTAAAATAGTTCTAATGAATTTTCCAGTCATATTTCACTGTTTGCCTATCTTGAGAAGAGATGTGAAGGCAAACCCATTATTCCTCTGACCTCAGGAGGAGGAGGTGCTGTTCTCTGCTTCTGCCTCCCTGCCCCAGATGAAAAGGAGTAACTACACGGGGTGTCACTGTGACCTTCCCAGATGTGCTGCTGGTGTGAATCTGAAGGTACCACTCACACTGTACTTTGTGGCCTGAGTAAGAGGGAGCAGCAAGGCAGAGGGAGTGCCTGGGAGCTAAGGTCTCCATTTAGAGGCAGGGCAAAAGCGATAGGAAGAAGGTCTGGAACGGAAAAATCTGTGGTCATGCAAAATGTCTCACAAGCAGAGGCAGGTTGCTTCCAAGAGGTCTAGCTGGAGGCTCCTTGGCTGCATCTGTACAAGCTTTGGTGAGCAGGGTCTGCTGCAGGTGGGGCCCATGTCCCTGGACCACAGAGGTGAACTGGTGGTGGTGTTCTGCGTGTCCTCTTAATTGTGATACTGTGTTTCTCTCCTCCTGCTGAC
>NW_010416916.1:3220-15978 GCF_000710305.1 Buceros rhinoceros silvestris | reverse complement strand
GTTTTGCATCCCACAAAATCCAGCAGGCTTGCACCAGACTTGAGCTACAGCGTATGTAGCTGGGTGGGCGATGAGGGGATTAAAGCCTCTGTATGAAATCAGAATGACATGATACTACAGACACACAGATTGTCCCACAGTATTGTGCCCAGTGTGTTAGTAGCAGAGAAGTAAATCCTGTTGCTATTGTAAGCAGAGGGGTTTGTTCTTTAATGAAAAAATATTATTGTCTTTCACTGCCTCAGCCTTCATTTTTGGGACTATTTTGTTGGAAAAGGAATAGAAAAAATACTAGACAAATAATTTGAAAATAATATGCTAAACTATTGATGTTAAAAAATATTTATCGAAAAAAATGCTGCACTTCTGTTTTTGTTTGATCTATTTGGTGTAGATTTATCAGTTCCTTTATCAGCTCTTCTAACTCTGTTTCTAAGACCTTCGGCCCCTCTGGCCAGCATTTGCTGTCTCCAGAAATTCATGGGTACCAGGAGACTCCTAGCTTTATATTTGATCAGAAAAACTAAATAAGGAGTAGTTTAACATTTTTTCATGCTTCTTGTTGACCTTTTCTCGAGAACCAAAACCTGAAAGAGGCACAGCTATCTCTGAACACTGATTAAGGCAGTGGTTGTGCTGGGGAGAAGACAAAGAAAAGGACTAGACTGCAGAGTTAAAAGAAAAAAGAAAACCCTGATGTGTTATGCTTTGCTCCTGCTGCTGAAGCCCTTGTATTTCAGCTTGAAATGCGCGCAACAGCATAAATCACCTTTTAAACTCTTCTCTTCCTGTTTACTTTTCCCAGTTCTCTTTATTTACACACTACTATTGTTGTGCTTTGTCAGGCTCAGGTGTCTTTAAATGCAAGCACCACTAAAAGCAAGAGGAGTTTTGTTAAGCTCACTAATGAGATCAGAACTAAGCTTTGGATAGGTGAGACTTATGTATGTAAAAAGCAGCAACATTGGGTTTGCACAGCATGAAAATCTTCACCAGCCAACAAGCTTCTTTTCCTAAATTATTTCTGTCACTAACCTGTCTTTAACCTGCATTTTACCCTTGTACTAGCAGGACAAAATTAACATTCTATAAGATGTTTATAAAGTCTCTGCGATTAAAAAAGCTCTTGACTTATTTTCTTGTCGAAAGGCAAGAAGTGTTAGAATAATTAACACCTTTGCATAGTTCTGATAGATACTCTGCAGTAATCATAGTAAGTATTTTGTAAGACCTAAGTAATAGGTGCCCTGACTAGAATTTTTGTTATGCCACAGGAACATGGAAAACTCTTAACAGGAATTTTATTCCCCAAGTGAATAGCATAATTATTATTTACATTGGACAAAGTGTAACAGTAGAAGAGGACTGTGGAAAAAATAGTTGATGTCTCTGCTTTTTCTCCAAGAATTATAGTCAAAATCTGCCATTCCCTCTAAGAAGCAATCATGTCCTAAGAGTCCAGAGGTCAGACACTTGGCATCTACCTGAGGATCATGGAATACTTTGGGATGGAAGGGACCTTCAAAGCTCATCTAGTCCAAACCCCCTGCAGTGAGCAGGGACATCTTGAACTAGGTCAGGTTGTTCAGAGCCTCAACCAACCTGATCTTGAATGTTTCCAGGGATGAGATATTGACCACCTCATTGGGCAACCTGTGACAGTGCTTCATCACCCTCATTGTAAAAAATTTAATCCTTATATCTAGTCTAAATCTACCCTCTTTTAGTTTATAACTATTACCCTTTGTTCTATCGCAACAGGCTCTGCTAAAAAGTCTGTCCCCATCTTTCTTATAGGCCCCCTTTAGTACTGAAAGGCCCCAATAAGGTGTCTCCAGAGCTTTCTCTTCTCCAGGCTCAACAACTCTCTCAGCCTGTCCTCATTAGCAGAGGAGTTTCATCCCTCTGATCATTTTTGTGGCCCTCCTCTGGATCTTCTCCAACAGGTCCACGTCCTTCTTGTGCTGAGGACTCCAGAGCTGGACACAGTATTCCAGGTGGGGTCTCACCAGAGCAGAGTACAGCAGCAGGATCACCTCCCTCAACTTGTTGGCCATGCTTCTTTCAATGCAGCCCAGGATACAGTTGGCTTTCTGGGCTGCAAACGCACATTGTTGGCTCATGTCCAGCCTTTCATCCACCAGTACCCCCAAGTCCTTCTCCACAGAGCTGGTCTCAATCTCTTCATTCCCCAGCTTGTATTGGTACAGAGGATTGCCCTGACCCAGATTCAGGACCTTGCACTTGGTCTCACTGAACCTCATGAGGTTCACAGGGGTCCACTTCTCCAGCTTGTCCACATCCCTTTAGATGGCATCCCATCCCTCTGGCATGTAATATTCTCTGGGAATAGGATATTGTCTGGTTCCTAGTGTCATCTCTAAGTTGAAAGCTATTTCACATTGGGCACTGGAATTGAGTCCCTTATTGTGGGAGAGGGAATTAATTGAAAAGAGATTTAATTAAATCCTAATCAGATTTGATATAGATGACAGCTCTCCTCAGGATCTACCTCCTGCTCTTTATTAAATATCAGTGATTTGGCCTTGTAACCATCATGGTTCTGTAAACAAAAAAATAGTAAGACAGCCCAGTGTGTTGAAACAGAGTATTGAGTTTATCATTATTGCTCCAGCATCCTCCAGGAAGCTTTGAGGAGATCAGATGGAAGATGTCTCAGTGTCCATCTCATCTGTAGATTTCAGAGCAGTTTCTGGGGCAGTCTTTAGTTTTAGGGACATCTCACACTTTTTCAGGACATTGTAAAAGCAGCAATCATTCAAACCCTAGAGCAAGAGCATGTTTAGATTGCAGTGGCCATTGTGGGCTCACTGCTGTCAGCAAGGACTTGTATGTCTGACTTTTGCATAGAAATTTGGAATATAAAAATACTTTTTCTCATAGTCATAGGTTTTAGATCAAAAGAGCTGTTAAAGTTTCCCTCTGTGGCCTGATGGCTTACACTGATCCTTATATCTTTTTTCCCCATCCTTATCTAGCGGGTTTTTTTATTAACTACATAGGGACAATCTGGTGACAGATGGACAACAGCTTTACTCTTTCTAACTTACTTTTTAAAAAAAAATTTGGTTCATTAATCAATATTAACTGTTCATTAGACCCCAAGGAAAATGAAGAATTCATCTGATTAATCACTTTTTGAATCTTTTAGTGGCCTTGCAACAGTACACGGCTGCGCAACATTATTAATTGCACTTTATTGTTCTCCGGTCCTTTACATGCAAAAAGCCGTCAACATATTTAGAAATTCCTAGATGTATTCACAAAGGAGTTGACAAAATACAGCCCAAACTATCCTTGCTCCAAAGCTGCTAGAGGTGCTCCCCTGGCCAGGGTTTTGGCAGATGTTATAAATAATGCCTGGTCCATTTTTCATTTCTGGAAAATGAACAGATTCTTTGTTCTTTTTAAAAAATGAAAAATGGACCAGGTATCATTTCTTAACAAAGCAGTTGGCCACAGAGCGTATAGTTCTATACCAGAAATAAAAGCAATTTGACTCTGCTTTAGCATGTGTTTGGCAAGTAAATATAGGGTCATATAAAGGTCAGAAACTTGCAAAAAGAATAGTGATTTGCTTTCCATTTAGGGGAAAAAAAAAAAGGTGGAAGGGAACTGAGAGCATTGTTGTTATGGACAAACTGTCACTCATACACTGTGGAATCCTCTTCAGTTTAATAGATGTTGATGGGAAAATAAAAATTAAACTGCTTTTTAAATGAAAAATAAATAGCCTCATTGTTGCATATGCCATATTTAACCTATGCTGCCTAGTCATTTTTACATTTCAACCCTTAGCTAACCCTATGCCTGTTCACAGATTTAAGTGGGACTCCATCACTGCTCAAACCTGACAAAGTGAGACAGGTTCATATTATAAATCTCGTTATCTCAGCTTCCCTAAAGCAGCAGAGTCATGAGTCTTTCATGTGTCCTCGGGGCAGCCATGGCTAATTGTCTACTGTGCTACACCAGCAGAAGTGCAGTCAGCAGGTCAAGGTATGTCACTGCTCATAGGAACTCCCAGGATAATTTGGGATGGGAGTAGGAGGTTGTCTGTGAGGTCAGACCAGGATGCTCAAGGCCTTACCCAGTACAGGCTTGTAAACCTCCAAGGGTGGAAACTGTACGGAATCCCTCTGCTAGGCCCTTGTGAGAGCTGGAATACAGCCCCATATCCAAGATAGAGTGCCCAGTATTACTCACTATCTGTAACAGAAGCGACATCCACAAATTGGTGAGAGGCTGCTGGAGAGTCACTAAAGTGGTGAAGCACCTAAAGCCTGTGACCTGTGGGACAGCGGGAATGGGCTAGCCAGGAGAAGAGAGGGCTTGGAGGATGATGAATCACAATTGTCCACTACTTAGAGAAGTTTTAGGGAAGGTGGATCCAGATGTCTCTCTGAGGTGCACAATGAACAGCAAGAGGCAGCTGACACAAGTTGCTACAAGAGAAATTCCAGTTAGATACAAATAAAAAAATTTTTACTATTGGAGCAGGAGGTGGTGAAATCTCCATTCTGGAGACTTTCAAACCTCAGCTGGACAAGGCCCTGAACGACCTTATCTAGCTGAAGTTAGCCTTGGTTTGAACAGGGGGATTAGGAACTTGCGCAGGTCCCTTCCTACCTAAATTACTCTACTATTTCATAATTCAGAAGTTTGCTCGAATGAATAAGAAATGCAAGGCAGACCTGATAGTTGAACCCAAATTGTTTTATCCCACAAACATTGTTCTCTTCTAAAATAGGTAGTTGGTAGGCAATTCCCATCGTATTTGACAGACATAGAAAAAAATCTGTGGTCTCTTTTGGATATACTGTAAATATTGTTTTTTCTAGTTTTGGAAAATTAAATGGAAAATTAAATATTAAAGCTTAAATAACTGTGATGTTTATGTTTTTTGAATTCAGAGGATGTTTCAATTTCTACAAGTCTACAATTCTACAATTATTAAACTGACTTATCAGGTGGTTTAACAGGAACAAAGATTGTAATGACCCCCTCTGGCTGTGGTGACCTAAGAAGGCAGAATTCCAAAGCTTCTCATTCCCGAATGTCTCCTCAGTGAATGACTGGAATTTTAAAAAATAATCACTGATTGTTTGATTTTCAAATGGTTTATTTAATTAGTCCTTTGAGCAGCTAGTCACCAAGTCGTTCACATGAATAAGAAACTGCTGTAAATAAAACAGTTACTCCAAACCTCAAAATGACTCAGCTTTGTGTTGGTGATAAAGCAATCGCTCTTTCTGAGGTTCATTCCATGACGTGTCAAGTCTTTCAGGCCCCCATGGGCCTTCTTAAACAGGGTAAGCTCTTTACTTGAAGAAAAGAAGGCTGTGGGTAGATAGCGGATCTTTGAGATAGATACAATGAAGAATCACGTCTTCTCATAGGACTTAAGCCAGAGGACACACTCTTGTTTTCTTTCCCAAACTTTTGAAATGTAATGAAATAAATTATTCATGTATTTGCAACAATTACTACACAGAAGACTTCCAGGAAGCCTGTCAAATTACACAAGACTATGGAAACTACTCTTACCTTCTTATGATATGTCCTTGACTGGCAGAAATAGGACATGCCCAAGGGCTTCTTCTGGTGGAGGTTTTAAGGCAACTTTTGAGGGCAAGGCTGATTGATTAAACATTTTAAACAAACTAAGTGTGTATGTCAAAACAACGTACAATGCTTTTCAATTATTACTGATAAATTTAGTACCAATGTGCCTGAACAGTGAGCTTTTGGTCCTGCTCTGCCTCTAGTCTGCTGAATGACTGAATTTTATTTTTTTATGAGCTTCCACTCCATGTTGCAACCTTTCCTTGCATGAATGGGAGTTCACTCCTTTTGACCTGCCTACAGTCTGAAGCTTGTTCCCTGCTCACCATAGCAGGAGCTAACAAAGGCAACAAGAGCAGAGCAGATCACAGCAAGAACCCAAGACAATCATGAATCTCATACTGCATGGTCTCATACCTGCCCCACATCCTCTGTATTTGTCACTGGCAGTTTTTTGTAGAAAAAGGAACTCACAGTAGTTTAAACAGTGATTCTGTATCACTAGAGTGATTCTATATCACTACTTCTATAGGAGTAGTGAGCTTGATCATTGCTATGCTACCACCATAACAGTATTTAAAAGGACAATAACAAGGTAAAAATAACTTCTATTAGAACATGTATTTTTTTCTGTGATGCAACAGCTCCAATTGTTATTATTGACAGGATTTTCGAAGCCAAATTATCTCTCACTATTAATGGTGGTTTGTTTGTCTTCTATTTCTCTCATCAAGGAAAAACAAAACAGACGGGTCAGTGTCTCTCCTAGGTTATCTGCAGGAGGGTGGCAAAAGGCTCTCCACCTGCAGAGGCAATAGTTAGGTGCCAAAAATGACTGGAATATCTTTAAATCGTAGAACAGAAGTGTTTTAATTGGAAGTAAATATAAAAATTTTAGAAATGCTTATTAGTGACCTTATCCATGGTAAATGCATGTCTTCTTAGAAAACTGAACGCACGACCTTGACAGCATCCCTCTATGCACGGGGGTGAGGATTTACATAAAATTTGAACAAGACAGATTTATGGGTGACAAAAGCTACGTTATAGAATTCCATTAATCTAGACCCCAGCACAATAATTAACACTGACAGATAATTATACTTCTTTAAGTATAGACAATTTTATTGGCTAAATTGTGTTGCCCTCACAGCCTGGTACACTGCAGCTCCTTTTGTCTCTCTGACAGTGTCATAGTCTTTAACCCCTGATTCTCTGCCACTTAGTGCTCAACTCCAGCCCAGCCACTCTAATGCTTTAAGTTGCAAAGTGGATCAGACATTGTAGCTTCAGAGGGCCACTTTCTCACGGTCATTCAGTAAAAAGTGATACTACTGATGACTTAGAATCATAAGATTTAGCTTTATAATATTACCTGTCACCTTTCCATATACTGTTTGTAGTCACACAATTCATAGAATTATGCAAAGTCAGAAAAGGCGAACAGTCTCAGATCCTTTATAATTAGGCAAACGCACTTCTCATCTAAAGCAATCTGACAGCGTATACCTGATACAGTGCATCTTCTGCACAGAAAACTGCCCACTGTCGTTCTATGTACACATGTGCTGTAGTACTTACGAAAGTACTATACCTACAGATCTCCTTGATGCGAGGGCCACTTATATAAAAATGTTTTTCCATGCTCATCCCTGGTTTTGCATATACTTGCCTTATACGCAGCTAACTCTGATCACTGTTGTCCACTCCACTAACATACCATAGCCATTTACTTTTTTTCCCCCAAAAGCAGAAGTGAGACAAAAAGATGCAGAGACAAAATCTCTCCTCGTAGTGACATTGCTCTCTTTCAGTGTTCATGGTATTCAGACTACGTGATGTTCACAAGTCAACTGATTTCCTGAAGCTAGAAGTAAACAGAAGGAAGGGTGTCAGACATTTCCAGTCTTTTTTGCTCATAGTTACAGCCACAGGCAATTTTTTCAGAGAACAACTAAAAACTACATGAGAATACTAAGAGGTTCTTGACTGAGAAATAAAGGGTTTCTTCAGACATGCTTTAAAGCTTCAGCTAAAATCATAAAAGCCTTAAATACATGTAGGACTAAACAAACAAATCAGTAATACTGCCTCAGGAGAAATGGAGCCCTGTGGAGGAAAGACCTCAGTTCTAAAGTATTTGATGACAAATCCAGACCTAACAACTAGAATAAGAGTTTCATGTCACTTTGGGTAGGACTCCATAACGTAAAAATTGGCCTCTGGCACTATTTTAGATTCCCTAAGGCATTCAAGCCATTGCATATGGTTGGTCAATACAGCATAAAATCTGCGCCGTCCTGTAATGGCAGATAGAGGCCATTACCTACCATTACCTACTTTGAGGCAATACCCTTCTGTGCATTTTGTGTTTAATTCCTTACATGCTTCTGTAATTGTTTGTCCAAATATTTGTAACCAAGGTCTAACTGCTTCCTTTTTAGTAAGACCAAGGTTGTTGCCTTTATCTTAGCATTCATCACATGTTTATCACACTTCCAGACAATGGTGATGAGCTGTGTGAATTCCTCTTCTTTCAATGAACCCAAGTACATGTAGGTTGCAGATCAGCTCTAAAGCCTCCTCTAACAGCAGTAACGGTCTGAAAGGTGAAGTGCATTTCCAAAGAAGGTTTCAAGATCCTTCTGGGTCTCTTATCCTTATGTCTTCAGTAAACAGGGAGGCTGCTCCATCTGGTACCTTTCTGGTAGAGGGCAGACTGTGTAAAGCGGTGTCAGAGAGGTCTCTGGCAAGTGAAGTCTCCTGATTAGGCACTATAGCTCCTCCTTCTGTCTGACTTTGGGGATCAGTCAAATTAAAGAGCAGAAGGAAATGCACAGGCAGTGGAAGCAGTGACAGGTATCCTGGGAACAGTATAGGGACACTTCATCCCTACACTGGTTCTTTAGGGATGAAGTCAGGAAGACCAAGGCACGGCTGGAGCTGAACTTGGCAAGGGATGCAAAGAATAATAAGAAGAGCTTCTACAGGTATGTCAACCAGAGAAGGAAAGTTGCAGAAAACATACCCCCTCTGATGAACATGACTGGCAAGCTGGTAACAACAGATGAGAAGGCTCAGGTACTCAACAGCTTTTTTTTGCCTCAGTCTTCAATGACAACCTCTCTTCTCACACCTCCCAAGTCGATGGACCACAAAAAAGGGATCAAGGGGGCAAAGGCCCTCCCACTGTAAGAGAAGATCAGGTTTGTGACCACCTGAAGAAACTGAATATACGTAACTCTATGGGGCCTGATGAGATGCATCCCAGAGTCCTGACAGAACTGACTGATGTAGTTGCCCAGACACTTTCCATGGTATTTGAAAAGTCCTGGCAGTCAGGTGAAGTCCCTGGTGACTGGAAAAAGGGAAACATTAAATCTATTTTTAAAAAGAGAAGAAAGGAGGACCCTGGGAACTACTGACTTGTCAGACTCACCTCTGTACCTGTGAAAATCATGGAACAGATCCTCCTAGAAGCTATGCTAAAACACATGAAGGACAGGGAGGAAATTCAAGACAGACAGCATGGCTTCACTGAATGTAGTGACCTCATGACCTTTTACAATGCCGTGATTACATCAGTGGTCAAGGGAAGAGCTATGGATGTCATCTATCCGGACTTCTCCAAAGCCTCTGACACAATTCCCTGTAATTAGAGAGATAAGGATTTGCTGGATGGACTGTTCAGTGAATAAGGAATTGGTTGGATGGTTGCATCCAGAGGGGAGTGATCAATGTCTGGATGTCTCTTTTATTTTTATTTTCCTAATAGTCAATATAATTTTTCAAGTGTGGTGATTTAGAGGGATATTTGGGGGTTTATTTGATTAGAACTAGTTCAAACATAATTAACGGAACTCTTGATTTTGCTAGCATTGACTATGTATCCCCCAATAGTATCTAGTTTTCTATTTTACAAGATATACAGGTATACAGAACATGCACTATAATATATACTATGTTTATTTCATGCAATGGTTTTGTCAGGGAGTCACTAGCTGTGATATACTGCCAAATAATATTAGTAGAGAAAGATGGAATATTTATTCAATAAAAAAGCTAAAACCAAGAAAAACATCCTGTAAGAAGAAGCAGGTCTGTTCCATAAACAACTCTAATTATGATTGTTCTCATGGAAGGGAAATACTATCTTTACAACTAAGATGTATGATATCAGGGCATATCATGAGAATAAGGAATGAGAAACAGCCTCACACAGGAATGATGCAATAATTGTAAGATTATCAATGTATGACTGGACCAGAGGAAGTGGTTTGGGATTCTGGGAGGTCATTGAATTCTCTGCTGTACACTGTTTGCAAAAATGTGATAGACAATGTGCCCAAGTATAAACTTGTTCATTTGCTAAAGATATGCAATTTCCGTCATCTTGAACTTGGAGCACATTACAAGGAAAAAGAAAAAAAAAAGATTAAGTATGATTAGGAAATCTCTGAACTTAGATTAGGAACTCTCTGAACTTAGATTAGGAACTCTCTGAAGCTGCATTGATAAATGAAAGTAATGGGTACTTTTTCTAAGCATGCACAGAAGCCATTTACAGAAAGATGATCCTGTTATGGCAGGCAGGATGACATTTTGAAATGGTATCACCACTACCCAGTTGTTTGCAACTCAGCATGGAGTGCAAGCCACTGATGCTAGAAGGCAGCAGAACAACACAGCAATGTGACAGTGGCCTGTGCCTTGTTTTGTCTGCACTGCACAGGTCTGAGTGATTTCACAGAGGTTCACGGAGATGACTACCTGAACATGCCTCACAACTCCGGCCTAGAGCAAAATCCGTGATACCGTTTTCCACAAGTGGAGATGCTGTGTTCAGACTCATTCAGTCCATAAGAGAGTTTGGGTAAGATATACCAACCCTCATAATGGAGAAGTCCAGTGTCCAGCTCCATTGTAGTCATGTACAATCATCATCAGCATCATCATCATGGCTTGGCTTCACGAACGAAGATTTGGGAAGGGTTTTTCCCACGCTTACTGCAAGCGATGAGTGCACCCTTCAGGCCTGTGCAGTGGACTTTTTTTAGGTGAGGCGCAGCGTGCGCAGAACTGGCTCCACCCTTTACACCTGAGGTTCATCTGCCAGGGCCTAGCGAGCTTGGACGGTGACAGCAAAGTCCTCAGGTCGTAGGTTTGGTTAGAGTGTCCTTCTCTTAGATGGATGAGCCTTACAAGGCTAAACGAGCTCCATCTGCCCAGGTTTGGAGTCAGAGTTGTCCTTCTCCTACAATGGTTGCCCGAAGGCTAGTGAGCCCATCCTGCCCGTGGACACACTTTGTCTGACCCTTCAGTTGAGACCTGTCTGGCTTGGGAGACCCTACCGGCGGCACATGCCACCACCAGCACAGCGCTCAACCTCACAAGGGCACACAAGCTCCTTCCCCACAACAAGGGGGTGTCCATGAAAGAGCATGTACAATAACCATGTTTAAAATCAGCTCCTCAGATGCATGCACACTTGACAGATAAGCAGTCCTTTGAATTCAATCTCAGCTGCCAACTGAGCCTTAGATTAAGATAATGCACATACATTAATATTATTTCAGAGAAACAAGCAATGATCAGTAACATTAGCCATTAGCTGTGATATCACGGGTTTTCTTGAAAATTCTGGCATTTGCCATAATCATGGTGGGAATATAGAAAAAAGGACTCTCTGCATCAATTTATACCACCACTGCTGCACTAATTTAGGTGCCTGTCTATCAGTTCAATATTTAACATGTTTTTGCTAGAGTAAAAACTTTTAGAAGTTGAAATATTTTTTTTTAAAAAGAAAGACCAGTACTCTCCCATCCTTTCTCTTTCTATTAGGGAAAACTAAGGATGGAAAAGGTGGATGAGTATGTCTGTGAAAAAAAAACAAAACATTTATTTACCTACCTCCTAGATGAAGCTGACCTCTGCTAGAAAACAGATCTCTGAGGAAGAAGCCTAAGCAGAGTAGCTGGCTGTACTGACCTCTTTTGGAAATTAAGGCATGAAGTGTTAGCTATTCTGCAATTAGAAGGTATGGTGTGCAACGGACCTTGAAGCCCATTGTTTACAAAGCTTGGTGGTTGTCAAAGGAACTATCAGAATGATGTATGTTTTAAAGCAAGTACTCCTCCTGACCGAACAGAAAATAATGCGTGTGTTTGTTGATAATTATATTTAAGGGTCAGATGAAAGTTTTTATTGGAACTTCAAAATATTTTCAACACGTATTTTCACAAAATTAGTAATTTTTTTGATAACCCAGAGACAGAATAATATTAAAATCTATGACTAAAGAAAATAGCATTTTAACCAACGTGGAAGTTAGCACGTTGGTTGTAGAGGTCAGTGGCATTTTTCTATCATAATCCTTCTGCAAAGCATAGGTCATCTAATATAGTGAAGTTCCTTCTAGGTTTTTTGGCCTGATCTGCTTGACATATATCATATTCCTTCAAAAGTGGAATTTATCTTATGGACAGAGGCAATGGGCACAAGCCAAAACATGGGAGGTTCCCTCTGAACATCAGGAAACACTTTTTCACCGTGAGGATGATCAAGCACTGGCATAGGTTGCCCAGAGGTTGCATAGTCTTCATCCTTGGAGACATTCAAAAGCCATCTGGACATGGCCCTGGGCAACTGGCTACGGGTGGCTCTGCTTGAGCGTGGGGTTTGGACAGATGAGTTCCAGAGTCACTTCCACTTTTTAGCCATCCTGTGATTCAGCAAAAATACTTGTGCCACCAAATTTGTGTCTAAACCTAATGTTAATCTCCCTCATCTTTTGCAAATTAACAGTGACCGTGAATTTGTTAATAGCAGATACTAGGAATATAAGATTAATCTTTGCAATAATTTGACACAATTTATTTTTTCAATTAGAAAACTGTAACCTTACACTAACTTCTAGAATTGACTAGCTCCATTCTCTAAAATCCCAAAGTAAAAGATGAAATTGCATCAGATGAAAAAAATAGTAGCTGCTAAACTAACATCTGAGAATCACAGGGTTTTATCTAAGATGTAACAGCATTGCTGCTGCTGTCACACTGCAAGACATTCCATTCCCAAAATACATGCCTATCGTGGGGGGTTTTTTAATCAATAAATTTTAGAAATCGTAGTCAAACTGAATTCTTTTGCTTGCCCAAGTTGCAGGTTCA
>NW_010416916.1:0-3124 GCF_000710305.1 Buceros rhinoceros silvestris | reverse complement strand
AGCAGTTTTGACATGTTTATGATTGAGCTTTGTTAAAGACTAGCAGACCAATTCACTTTTCTCGTTTTTTACGGAAATAAAAATTATACAGTAACTGAAGTCACTATTACTGCATTTTGGCCAGTTTTACTGCAGCAGTATAAACATCTGATTTGAAGTTAACTTTTTTTTTTCCCCACGTATGATGAAAAGGTTCTAGATAAATAGCAATGCCAGAACATATTGATATGCTGATCACTGCAGACCTGGGGGCCCTTCCAATGAGAAAAAAATACCTACACCAATCTGGTAACAGATGCACACTGGTGAGAACCATGTCTTAATTTGAAGCACACGCACGGTTATGATACAACATAGCTTTTCTAAATACTTAATGATTTGGAATTTTCTGCTTAGGCAAGTATTTTGAACAAATGTCTTTATTTAAAATATAAAACTCACTAAAGAATGAATGCTTAAACTAAATCTTCCCCACAAAAAAAGGATAGCTGTGAAAGACAAAGAAAAAAATCAGGTCATTCCTGCATGCATTCTTCTGTGTGAGAAACCACACCGGAGATTTTGGCTTTGGTTTGATCCACCTGTCATGGCTGCCTCAATATTACTGGATTTCATCGGAATAATAACACCTTGTATCTGTCACTCTAATACTAAATGACTAATATTTGTTATTCTTTGGGTGTTCTCAAGTGCTGCAAAGGGAAGATATTTCATATAAATGGTGTGTTAATTATAATGAAAGTGTCTTACTTCCAATGCTATATAAATAATGACAACAAGGGTTGTGAAGGATGCACAACTCAGTTATGATTTATGGCCACAGGCATGAACACATTGGACCACTGAGATGCGTCCTGGGTGTATTTGCTAGTTTGATTCAATCACAAAGCTGCTAGGGAAATTAATGGAACCCAGTGGTGTCTCTAAGTAAACATGTAAAAGATAATGGCCTGACCTGCCTGCTGGGAGGGTGGCATTTTCAAATATTTAGTAAATTATAACACTTATTTAGCTAAGGATGGTAATCAGAGGATCACATATGAATATACTAAACAAAGAAGAGAAATAGATTTTCAGAAGATAAATATATTTTTCAGAAAGCAGCTGACAAAGAGGCTGCCTCAATACTGTCAAAGAGAGCAGGACAGAGGGCACAGCTCATCATCCACTAAACTGTTATCACACTCCAGTCTTCACTTGCCTCAGCTGGTATCAGAACACAAGAAGGCACAGCTTGAGGAGAGGGTGTCACAGGTGAACTCACCATTAGGCAGTTTGGATGAAACCAGCCAGTTCTGGGGGAGAAAGAACTTAGCCATATATACACAAGTACCATGACACTTGGATTGAGGGTCATGAAGGTCTAGTTGGCTGAACATAGATACAACCATGCAGATTCTTCTGAAGAGTTTGAAGAAGCCTTCATTAGAGGTAGTATAACATTTGACCAGCCGTTGTTGCCTGTAGGTTGTCTGCATATTGAATCTTCTCGTTGTGAAGGACCGCAATAGTTTCATTTCTAGATTTATTTCTTCAGAAAAGGAGCCTTGTCTGCACCACTCCCATCACCTTTCCCACTCCAGTTTGCCCTGACACTCTGTGTGTTTTCCTCAGTGTCAGTATACTCAGCTTGTTTTGGATAACACATGCCTTTGGATTGTGGGCGAAAAGATGATGAACAACCCAAAGAAAGATGGAAAGAAGTTCTATAAATAGTATGGGCAAGTGTTGGGAACTCATTTAGAAGGTTCATCAGGCAGTCACCCAGCCGTTGGTGCTCTTATGCAAAACTATAAAAACAGGCATTTGAAAACTTATTTATCTTCTCTGCCATTTTACAAGGGTCACTTGCCCTGAAGCAAGTACTCAATTACACTCATTACTTTTAATATTTTGCTGTGTCTTTTATACTGTGTTTTCACAGGAGCTGTTATAACATAGATAATGGAAGAAAAGTACAAGTACTCCTACACTTTTTCTCAAACTCTTGAAGCTAAGAAAAGACTGCATTTTATTCTTGTGAATTATCTGTCCATGTTAGAAGTCAAAGCATCCTGTTAGTTGAGAGCACTTGCACGTGGGTTAGGAGTTTTTCAAGCATTCAAAGCCTCTTCTAATAGGTTGTCTGTTTGGTTTTGGTGGTTTATTTTTGGTTGTGTTGGTTTTCAGTTTGTTCTTTTGGATTTTTGTTTTTTGTTTGTTTGTCCATTTGTTCTTTGTAGGACATTCCACAAATAAAGTGCTTTTGAATTGGAAAAATTCATATGATGAGGTCTGTTCAACACAGAAGCCTACTTAAGCTCTGGAGGGATCCTAATGAAAAGTGAAGAGATCTGACAATAGAAATACGTTGAAACAAAAAGTGTCTTTTGACATTAGCCAATTTTCTTCCTTTACCTTTATAAACATTTGGCCGAGGTGAGCCAAGTCCAATGACGATAAATACCCCTCCCTCTCCCACCAGAGATAGGGGAAGGGAGAAAAGAATTAGTGAGACCTCTAAATGTTTTGGAAAACTGAAACAAGGTTTAATAACACCACAAGCAGGGATATATTAAATACACAAGAAAACCAGTGAGATATTGAGGGTTTTGGGAAAGCGAGGGTTAACCCGCAGTTGGTAGCAACAGCGAAACCCGATCTGCGGCAGTGATCCGAGATGGCGGTGGCCACGTGGTTCTGCCACATGACTGAAACACAGGAACCCGTGCAGTTACGAATTACCTGGCAGCGTGAGATAGAGTGGAATTGGCACAATCCTACCAGTCTCTAGCATGGATTGAGGCAAAGCAAAAGCAAACAGCTCTTGGGTGTGCAGGCAGTCCGGGCTCGGCTTGGCGCAGCAGCGCAGCTGTAACTTTACCAAAGAAGCGACAGTGGCTCCCAAAACAACGAGGGGGGTTTCCGTGGCGAACGCAGCAGTGGCGGCAACACAGCTCGGCAGCAGCAGCTCCGGGGTTCTCTGGCACGGTGCACACGGGCAGGCTGGCTCCGAGTGTGCGCGGTGCGGTGACGCTCCAGCGATGCTCACAGCGCAGCTCCGAGTGGCACACGGCGTCAGCTGTGCTCGCAGCAGCAGCAGCTTTTGGAGCGCAGCTGGCGGCTCCGGGGCAGCGCGAGCGGC
>NW_010416915.1:0-929 GCF_000710305.1 Buceros rhinoceros silvestris | reverse complement strand
CGGACGTTGGTCACGTGACTGCCATGGCCGCCGTACACGTGACTGGGAGCCTGGGCGGGGCAGGGACGACACATACACAGACACGTAACCCACATGCGTGTGGGCACGTGTGTGGAGCGAGGAAGCCGGACCTTTACACGCGTGTTACGTGCAGTCAACCTTCCTGACACGCGTTACGTGCAGTCACCCACTTACACACGTTACGTGCAGTCAACCTCCCTGACATGCGTGTTACGTGCAGTCACCCACTTACATGCGTTACGTGCAGTCAACCTCCCTGACATGCGTGTTACACGCAGTCAACCTCTTCCATGCATGTTACACGCAGTCAACCTCCCTGACACGCATGTTACGTGCAGTCAACCTCCCTGACACGTGTGTTACATGCAGTCACCCACTTACACGTGTGTTACGTGCAGTCACCCCCTTACACGCGTGTTACGTGCAGTCAACCTCCCTGACATGCATGTTACACACACTCAATCTCTTACATGCATGTTACACGCAGTCAACCTCCCTGACACGCGTGTTACATGCAGTCAACCTCCCTGATACGCATGTTACACGCAGTCAACCTCTTACATGCATGTTACACGCAGTCAACCTCCCTGACACGCGTATGACACGCAGTCAACCTCTTACATGCATGTTACATGCAGTCAACCTCCCTGACACGCGTGTGACACGCAGTCAACCTCCCTTACACGCATGTTTAGTGCCCTAAACCTCCCCTTACACACGTGTTACACGCAATAAACCTCCTCTCACGCACCTGTTGCACGCACACGCCTCTTACACGCGTGTTGCATGCACACACGCCCTCCCCCTCAGCCCACCCACTTGGGGGTCCTGGACCCCCCCCAGTCCACCCAGTTCACCCCTTCTGGGGGTCGTGCCCCCCTCAGCCCCCCCATGGAGGGTCCTGCCCC
>NW_010416914.1:105297-114194 GCF_000710305.1 Buceros rhinoceros silvestris | reverse complement strand
GAGAAAGGAGCTTGGGAAGCATACGGCTCACATATAGCTCATGTCCACCAAGAAACCATCACTCCGTTATTACTTCAGCCGAATACTGAAACAAGCCATTGTTCAACTCCCTCTGAATGTGGGACATCAGGAAAAAAAGCTGCGCTATTGGGGTGAAGCTTCATATAACCTATCCCAATAGTTCAGCGTTGGATGATTGGACACTTTTGGACCGTGGAAATCCCACCAGATGCTAATCCAGTGCAGAATTCAGCACAGAAAACCTAAATTTTGATGTCACCTGGGATTCCCACAGCTTGTGGTGAACACTAAGTGATTTAAACTTGGATTGACAGATACCTCTACGTGCAGAAATTTAATAAAATATGTTCCTCTTGTTGCACTGTGCATTGGGATTGCTGCCCTTGATATGTGCAGGAAAAAAGGAAATGTGGAGCATTTCTAGCTCCAAAGCTAACACTCTTCCCCCTTCCACTGCTCCCTTCGTTTCACCTTGCTCTCTCACAAAAGGTTTTTTTCTTCCTTGATCATGTTAATTGTCCTGATTCCCCAGAATGAAGAAGAATCTAGGCTTTCCCCTCTATTTTCCTGAGATATTTTTGCTGGATGGGATCTAACCACTCGGCCCATGTAACACAGGACACTCTACTCTCCATCTGCATCCCAGCCACCAGGGCTGGGAAAGGAAAGGTGGAAGAGAGTCAATAAAGAAAGGAAAAAAACAACAAAGACAGGAATTTTCTCTCCCTGTCTAAATACTAAATAAAACAAAATAAAATAAAAAATTATCATTAGAATATAATACAGCTTGAGAATAAAAACATAAAACTCAGACACTCACGTGTCCACACCCATAGCAGAAGTAAAATTAATTGAAGTTGGGAGACACCATGCTCCTTAGTGGTTTAATTAACTAGATTCGAATTAAACAGGGACAGAGATACATAAGTTTTCAAAACCATGTCAGAAGTCTAACTGCATTTCTGGAAGTTGATCTTAAATTCTTTCTCAGAGATAATCCAGTCTCTTGGCCATGTTTATGCTGAAGGAGTGAACAGCAGAAAGGATAAATATAATATCTCTCCGCGCTGTACCGTGGTGAGCGGAGTCCAATATTCAAGAAATTCAAATAAAAGAAAACAAAAAGCAGCCTTATATTCATACTGCACCACGAATCCATTCTAGGATTCAGCCTATCAAACAGAGGTAGTCATGGTTATGCTGATAGTTAAGTTACTTAAAGGTCTCTAAGATGTTTATGACTACCAAAGAAATTTCATTATCAAGCAGATTGTCTGTCTCGTATTACAGTCTGGCTTTACCGATCTCGCAGTCCTTTGGATGTCGAGCAAAGTTAACATTGAAGTGATGGGGAAATATCAGCTTGAAAGAAAAGGTCTTCAACCAATCTTTCAAAAAAAATGATATTTGTTAAAAAATTTTGTGAGAAAGTATCTGCCTTGTGTTCCCAATGTTGCTAGATGTTAAGTAAATATACGCTGATTGCAAAAAAAAAAAAAAAAGTTGCTTTGGCAACTCTCTTATTAAAATGCATTTGTAACCCCCATCTGTCATGAAAGTTTTGAAAAGTTTGTTTACTTTGGATAGCCGCCTTATCCAGGGTTACCCCAGCACACAATGATAGCAGTCTTCAGAAGTTGTGTGAGGAACAAGCCACTGGGGATCCATTTTTGTTTTAATTGGCACACACAAACACTTTTCTGGTCTGTCAAAAAGATCAAGCTAATATGCATGGCGGGTGTTATATTCTCAGCTTTTGGGAGTAGTAAAGCTCCCTTTATTTAAGTAATTTAAATGATAGACTGCAAAAACTTTGCAAGTCAGAAAAATGTTTTATACTTTCTTTGGGAATATTTGTTTTAAGCGACAGAAAATGTTCTACATATCTAAAGATGTTGAACCTTATGTTATAATTACCCTGTTTCTTCTGACTGTAAAAATTGCTGTGAAAACCAAGCATCGCAAAGAGGCAACAAACAGATTCCGTGTTTTCACAACTCCTGCAATATTAGCAATTGCCAGACCAGTTGCTGCCAGATGTTTCTAAGACAAGTCCTCAACCGCGCTGCCTTGCGGTATGACTGATTTGCACATCCGTTCTGTGGGAACCTTCCTGGGGTCATCGTATCAAAGCAACCTGCTCGGATACAATAAATCGCTTTTTAGCGAATTGAACCTCGTGTTTGGGGTACACGGGTCAATGTCTCTGAAATGGATGCAAGTCTGGGGTCAAGCTTCCAAGAAAGAAGAGGTTTTTTTAAACTAAATTGTGTTTTACCTGTGATGAACAAATAATATTTTTACTGGTAAATTCCTAGGACTGGTTCCTTTGACTTAAATTAATTTTACTCTTTTCCTTTCCTTCCTGGCTGTGAAGAATCTCAGTTGCAGACCTGATTTATATCGCTCGTAAGGAAGATGTTGAACAAACAGGGAGTCACGATTAAAGCTGTTTAGGACACGAGCGGCCAAAACTCCTCCACGGTTTGGAAGAGGAGCTCGGGCTGGAGGTGCACAGAGCCTTCCTGGAGTGGGAAAGATCGAGTGCTCTGCCAGGGGTACTGGGATGCTCTCACTGATTTCAAGGAACAGCTTGTCATTCTCCCTTTTTCACCCACCAGTCCAGGTCTTATTTCTTGCTGCCCTTGGAGATGTGTGAAGAGACCATACACGAGGCTGAGTGAAGGGGAAGGTGAGGAAAGGCAGGTACTTTCTGCTAAACATCCAGGGAACATACTGAGAGGAAGTATTTCTGCTCCACTGGTGGTGTGCCCTATGTTAGACACAGCTGGACTACTTGGATCGGTCTCTGAAAAACAGGGGTTTCCTTCAGAGGGCAAAGAGTAAAAAAGGAAGCGTGAGACAGGCAGCAGGAGATTATCCTGGATGTCAGACACTTGCGCGCAGCCTTCCACGTACCCCCTGCCCATATCACCCCCTGCTCCAGCCCCATGGATGCACTGCCCTTGCCACAGGAGCGGGATGGGTGGACTTCCGCCAGCCATTAAGCCAAAGGCAGGGGAGATGGAAGTCACCAGACTTGGGAAGCAAGAAAAAAGTACCCCCAAAACTGGCTGAAAGCAGAGAAGTGAGAGATAATAACGAAGACACAACTCAGTGGTGTCCGTGCGTAGCGGGAAGTCGGGGAATAGACTCTAGCACATTTTGTCGGCAGATGAAGACTAAAGGCAATGCATGAATACCTACTGCAAGCTACTTTTCTCCTCGGGGTAATATTTTACTGTTATTGCCTTTGCAATCTGAAGCCATATATTACACAGCCACACACAGAGATATTGGCAACAGTTTCTTAGAGAAGTCCTGTCTTAGTTTTACCAGCTGGACAATACCTAGTGATGAATGGGCCTCCTGTCCAATTTTATATGCGTGTTATAACACTTCAAGATATATGTGAGTGAGACTCAACATAATAAGTCCTTGCAACAAACAAAAATATCAAAGGGAGAATGAATGCCGTGCTTTCAGTACAGGCAGAGAGATATATTTAAAATATATATGTGCTGCGTGTAAAGATTTCATTTTGTTGACTCTTATTTTAGCCAGAAATGTATTCATCAGTAGCAGAGCATTTCACAGCCACATTTTCTGCAGGCAGAAGCCGGTAGTGGCTTTTAGCATTCCATTTACTGACACACGTCCCCTATTAATAAGTGCTGAGATGGCACAATAAGAAAAAAGAGACGTTGCTATAAGTACCTTTATACTTACAGCGACGTGTTTGGCCACGATTATAAGTGTTTATAAAACAGCCAAGAATCGTTCCTTGTCTACTTACACTAATGGCAACACCTGTTAACTTCAGGGCTGCACAGACTTATTTGCATCGAATTTGGGTTTTTGCATACTGTACCTCAATTTTTGAAACAATTAGATGTTTACAGAGAAATATGGCTAAAAGAAGAGGAGCAGCTTGAATGCCCTCCAGCCCGAGTCAATGCTAATCCTGGTTTGAGCGAAAAGCAGAAATCTGCTGAATGATAATGCTGACACAAATTCGGTTAGCAGCCGACAGAGGTGTACCTGCAAATCCTCTGATAGCAGATGTTACTTGTGGGGATTGATACCCGCTGTTGAATAAAGCATTGCTTAGAGATGAAACAGCGCTACTGAATGGGAGTGTTCGTTGTTATCTTTACCATTCTCTTTCCGTTCAGATATGTTCTTTTTCTTTTTTTTTCCTTTTTTTGTGACTCAGAACCTCTCTCTTCTGAACATGTAGAACATGCAGTTATTTTCCAAAATAGCTGTTTACATTATTTTATTAACTTGCCGAAAGCCAATACAACACCACAAGAATCCTCCTACTGCTAGAGATCCAAAGCACCATCTCTGCAGTAGAGGGTTTTGTGGCCTGGGGCAAGGAGGCAGGAGGTCCCTTTCGATAAAACCAAGTCTCCTGAACCTGTAAGTGTAATACCCTGCTGCTACACCATCGTGCCAGCTATTGTTTAATAACAATGGAAAAGATCAAAGTTGGTCCGTGATCTGAGCACATACTCTGCCAGCTGTGTCAAGTTCCTAAGTGTGGCAGGCAGGAAAATTTAATGGTTACTATCTCCCCTTGCATGCAGGGAGCAAACAATGCAGAACATCCTTGATTTGCCTCTTTCCATCTTTATTTGTATGTAAATATTAGGAAAAGCTAGACAGGACAAAAATGTGTTGAATATGGCTATTATATCCATTTAAGAAAACACACATTTCCACCTATGGCAAGATTTCTAGCAAAAAAATTATTTAGTGTTTTAATACAAATGATGCTGTTGAGTATTTGGATAAAGATGAGTATGTTTTGTCATCTAGCTGAAATCAGGTTTATAAGGAGTCACAATCTTGTCGGACAAATTTCACAGGTGATACCGTACATACTGTTCTTCACTGAGTACAGAAGAATATGGATACTTCAGATATAGCTCCTAAGAGGCTAAAAGACTTCGAACACTTCTTACACAGTCACGTTATTTTTTTTTCATTAGGGGATAAAGTTATTTTAGATAATAAGCACCATCACAGTATAGATAGTGTTTTATTCAAAGACTAATATCCTCTCTTTTTTTTTTTTTTGAACTTGTTATTTCTCAAAATTCTTGTGATAGTTTGAAACCAGTTTTCAAGTGTTCCTGGTATTTTTCTTCAGATGTTTTGGACCTGCCCTGAGAGCACTGGCAATGCACTGGCCTTTAAATGTATCAGCGTAGCAGCGACAGCTACTCAAAATGTTATTAATATCTCATAACCAAAATATCAAATTATCTTTTCAAACTAGGTGGCTAAGGGGGCTTTTCTAGAGAAGGAGAATGTGGCTCAGAACTCAGTGAATTTCTGACACTAACTGAATTCAGTCAGCTAGCGGTAATGGGGTGAAAAACTGCTGAAATATTTGACTATATAGCTCACAAACAAGACAACCTACTTGATCAATTTTGTAATGTATTGGATTTTAAGAAGTACAGTGAAATCAGAAAAAAACCCCAACCCATAAGAAACATGTACTTCCTCTCTTGATCTTGGAGTTTCTGGTATGCACTGGGAAAAACCAAACATCAAAAGCAAACACCTTATTTTAAAAATACGTATAGTTTTTATGAGCATCTAACTTTTTTTTAATAATGTAGGCTTTTCTCTTGTATTAGGACACGACGTATGCTGACTTCTGTCAGTCAAGCTTCTGGCTATCACACTGGACAATCTGAGGGACGTGCCACAATGTGATGTGGCATGCAGAAAAATTGAAAAACTCCGTTTTTCCAAAATAAAAATCACATCTTCGGGTTTTAAATAGAGAGAATGATTGCAAAATATTTGGCCATCAAGACTGTAAAGATTGAGGTTGGATAATCAATAACATTTGTGGTTGAATTACCCACTGATAACAAGTAATTTCCTGCTATTCGTGAGGGGAATTGGGAAGTGGTTTTGGGGAATTTGGCAGGCGCGCTCTCTCTTTTCTAAATGTGCTGTGTTGGAAAGCCTGATACTCTTTTCTATTACAAGCTTTGGGTGATGTGGTACAGGCGAATGCAGGTTTGGGGCGACAGCTCGTTCAGGAACTTACCGTTCTAAATATAAGAGAAGCTAAAAATACGCAAAATTATCAAGCACGGGAATGGCTGGGTATTTGGGTTTTGAGTCCTCCATGCCGTAATCATAGGACCGTATTTATCTGGAAGCCTTGCAGCACCGTGACTGTTGCCCCGTTTCTTGTCACCGATAAATGTACAGTACATATGACAGGGAAATAAACAGTGTTTTAAAATGCATTATGGCCTCCTTGTCCAAAGATGTCATCATCGCATATTAATCCAAGCACTGCAGAGGTGCCAGGAGACTCGTGCTTATCCAGCAACACAAACCACAGACACAGAAGGGCTGTTACCAAAGCATCTCACCGCAGACCCCTGACCCACAAGGTCCTTGCCCTTCCCACCGTGTTGCTAGAGACACCGGGTATGCTATCGCTCTCATTGAACGCAACGGCATATGACAACTCAAAAGCAACATCTAATCGGTAACACTTTAAACTGTGAAGCAAAGTGGAAAGCCTTAAGGAAAGTGGAATTTCAGACTCTGGTTTCTGAAAGTGTTGTGTTATCCTGCATTACAGTCCCACCCACAACCTAATCCTTGCACCGTTCTCCTGCCACTGAAGTAATTAAGAACATTTTCAGACTCTTGACTCCGACAAAGGAAATTGAGAAGCTACTTCTCAGTGATTTGGGGCACTAACTCATTAGACAGGAGCTGGAGGAGCCTGACGCTCTATTACTCACGTCTATGAGCAGAGACATGTGAGTTTGAACTATAAACAGAACCAATAACATTAACATTTCCCAATGCTTTCAAGAATAAGACTAGAAGCTTTTGTTTGTTTTGCAAAACCATGATCCGCTATGCTAATAAGTTGAAAATTTGATTAAAAGAAAAACATTCAAAGCAGAACCTGGCAGTACAGCTTCTTATGTGCTTTTCTTTCATCCGCTGGAGCACGGCAGCCCTGATTCAGCAAGGTACTTCATTAAGCAACACGCAGCTTCCCCAATCTGAGCGCTTGCGCTGTTTTCAGTCACAAGAGTGAGATGAGCAAATCAGTCAGAGCAAAAATAGCAGAAAAGTTATATTTATTCACAGAGTGAATATTTCAGGGAACAAAAGATATGCTAGTGACAGTCAGTAAAAGCTGCATGTAAATTAACAGCAGAACCACAACCAAGAAAGTTAGCTATTGCTTCTAAGCCTGACAGCAAAAGGAAGTTCTACCTTCTAGCTCAACTATCCAAACCACCTCCACCGGTAGAAGCAAACCCAAACTAGTGACCTTATCTATCTACTTGATAAACACACTATCAGAAGAGAAATACAACTCTTTTTTTAGCCTTTGACTAGATTAGTGAAAACACAGCCAGATGACCTTGAAAAAATGAGAGAAAAATAATAACTGTGTAAGAAATTATATTCAGTTTTCAGCTAAACTCTGAGTCTTCAGTGGCCAACAATCCCCATAACTCCCTCCTTTCCTTCTGAGGACAGACAAACTGATTCTTTACCACAGCCAAGCTCATCAAGTCTAAGATTAACTAGAAGTCACTCACTTAGAAGGTGACCTCACAAAGAATTAAGCCACAAATTAGATACTGCCAGAAGTTGAGAATTAAAAGAAAAAAAAAATTGCTGAGTTTTAGGTGTTTAGAAATTCAATTATACCATTTCATTTCTGATTGAAATGCAAACACACAGGCTGAAAGCAGAGAAACGCACCATATCTCAACAAACCAGTGAGAAATACTAAAATAGGTGAATATTTATCAAAACTCTCACTTAACAAAGAAAGCGCGCCGCTATCCATGTTATTCGGGAAAGCTGCTTTCATCGCAGGAGAGAACAGGATCTCGGTTTCACGCTTAACTCTGAATGATAACTCATTCCCATTTTTCACTGCTTTTGCTCGATGACAGGTCATTCACCTCACTACTGTCATGCGTTACAAAAATTAGCAACCAAGAAAATGAATCTAGATCAGGTCCTACGTTTGAACTTGCTCATTTGCTTATACGCTCTATTTCCTGCTAGAAACCCGTTGACTGCATCACAGGACCATCTTCACAGCCGCCACGGAGCAAGAGGGATGGAGAACCCTGTGAATTTTCCCAATGTATCAGACTTACAGAAACACCTGTGCTAAATAACTTTGTGCTGCGCTCCTGTGAAAAGCTGCAGTGTTAAATAGCAATCACAGTTTCTGATTTTGCACTGAGCTGGTTACTCTTCTGCTAGAGTCCTCCGAGCTGTCGTGCAGAGCGCGAACGGCCCCCATTTTCATCTGATTGCCTTTCTCTTTATTTGCATTGTTAAAGTCATGAATTTCCTTATTTATCTTGAAGTATCATTATATCAACACAATGGGAGTTGAGCGGTGCCTGATAAAGTTGCAAACCACTCTGTTTATAAATGCTTTTCATTTCTGCAGCGAAACCATTCATTCGCTGACTGCTGTGAGAAGATGAGAGGGGTTGAGGAAAGTCTTCTAAGGCTTTTGATTTGATACAGGTTTAAAAGTGTTACGTCTCTTCTTTAAAGAGATCCTAAATATGGCAAGGACAAAAAGTACTGTAAAATTAAATAAACTCAGAAAGTGGCTGCCGATCCATCCCTTATTAAGGGCTGTAGCATTTATGTGAGAAAAAGCTCCGATTTCCATTTTACAAGGAAACAATAGCCTTAAATCTACATGAGGTGCATTTGCATGTATACAGAGCTCATTAAAGGCTTCAAGTGTGTTAATGATCAGATGGAAAACTTGTTCAAACAAATTATTGACTCTGGTAGAGAAGATAAGAGAGATGATAAAGCTACTGCAA
>NW_010416914.1:98785-105196 GCF_000710305.1 Buceros rhinoceros silvestris | reverse complement strand
GCAGGTAGGGAAAGTTGTCCTTTGGTTTGTCCAAGGATTATCTCACTTTGCCTTTGCCAGAGCAGTAAATAGGAGCAGCCCCAGGTCTGGGAGCAAACATCAAGACCCTGCACATACCTTCACACCTCAGGGGGAAGAGCAGGTACAAACACGTGCTGCCTCTCATGGCAACATCGCCACTATCAAACACGCTTCACCTTTTACATCTTTAACCCCTTGAGATGTTCCTGTTTCCTACCTACACAAACCACTCTGCCGTTCTTTAGTAGTGGCAGTGGCGTCGCAGGAAATGTCCAGGAAAGTGGGAATAGAGCTGCAGTTAACAATGATACATCTTCAGTGATGCCTGCGTCGGCACGAGCGGAGACCGGAGATACGTGCAACTGCTACACTCAAGCTAGAGTGAACCGAAACAAGCATATGCTCAGCCAAACCTTTTGAAACTGGGCGGAAAAGAAGAAACTTCTTGAAAAATTTCTGCTCTCTGTTTTAATCAAAATTTTAATTCCTGATTTTCACCAGACTCCAGGCAGGAGCGCACAGCTCATGGTATTTAAATGAAGCTCCCACAACATTTTGTGGCAACATGATATTTTATGGCAGTGAGTGCAAAACACAGCAGCGGCACCACTGTAAACTTTGAGACGTTTTGGAGAATATCAAGCACCAACTGCGCTGCCAATAGAGTTTTAAGTACAACGTAGCGAGCTAAAATTATGCAAGCAACCGTTTCTCACACGAGACGTCCCAACCACTGCAGACATGGGAGATATCTGCAATAAAGACTTGAATGCTTGAAAAATACATTAAAAAAGTAATTTCCAGTGCAAAGAAGGTATCAAAACCCAGACTCGTGCTTAGGTAGGATTGTCTGCACTCTTGCGATTCTCATTTCCTACCTACGTGAAGTGCGTTTCAAATCTATAATTCATATAAAGTGAGAATTTCAGTGTTTTTCTTTCAGTAAAAAGCCTGTTGTGAATGGCCGCAGGACAGGTCCCCCAGCCAGGTAATTTAAACAGCAGAAAAAGATAGGCAGATATGTTATTTTCAACAAGGTCCCAAGACGGCTTTCAATTAAGAAAAACAATTGACTGATGTTTCTCTGCTTGCTGCCAGGAAGCTCTATGTAATATTTCTAGAGCTTTTTCTCCACTCTACCCAACATGTGGGCTCAGTGTCAAGCTGTGAGTTTGTAAATCTTTTTCAGCACTTATCAGAGCTCAACATGAATTATGGTATTGCCAAATCTGCTTTATGCAGCTTTTTTTACACTAGAAGAAAATGTATAATTTTATGGTCAAAAAGAACCGTCTACGTACTTGCAATGGGAAAATGCAGTCAGTTGTGATTGAACCACAGAAAAAAAAATATTTCCCCCTGATCCTGCTTCTTCACCATCTTCAAACTTCGGAAACTTCTGAGCTGTCGAGCTTACATGGTTTCTCCCTGTACCTTTATTAACTGTGTTAGCTAAGATTTTATTAACTAAGACTTTATTAACTAAGATTTTATTAACTTAATGCAGGGTTGAAAAATCCCTGCTACTTTTGTGGTTAATTCACCTTAAAACGTGCTTTAGTCTTTAATAAAACACCTTCCTTTTTGTGGAGGGATAGTTAACGCGGAACATAAATCAGCCCTTTTGTTGAGGGCTAATAAACTTTGTGCGTGTACGTGCGTGTGACTTAATACCATTATAATAATATTATATGGCAGGCAAAAATATAATGAAAATGATAATTTGCCAAAAAGATTTAAAAAACACTGAGGTGTTACCTATCAAAAGTTCTCCTTCTGTCTATGATACAGCACAGATTGCAATCGTGACAGTAAATCTGGTGCTATTGTTAATGCCATGGCACTTTGGTTTTTGGCTTGCTTCAGTCCAATCTGTGACATGCTTGTGAATATCTTTCTTCTGTTCTGTCTGTATGGCATATGGATTTCTGGGATACAACGTCAGACCTATCCACATAACAAGTGTTCAGAGCACCTTATCATTTTAAAAAGCCAATTACTCAAAAAGACAAATGTGAAATGTTTCACATTTAATGATGAGCAAATCTGCAAAACAAATGCAATTTTGCTTCATTTGAAAAAGTTTAGTTTAACTGTAAATATTGCAATGGAGTCCCTAGCAATACACACCACGGGTAGGGACAGGCTCATTTTATGCATATTGTACATCATCACTGTCACTTAAATCTGCAAGATTTTTCCATGCTAAGTTGTTTTAAATAAATAGAAAGAAATGAGATACAAAAGGCTGAAATATATGCTTCTGAATAGACTGTAAAAATGTCACTGCTAGCAGCGAGCATTGGACACTTAAAAAAAAAATATTTTGAAAGTCTCACCCAAAAAAACGAAAACTGCATATGTCTACAGAGGTAAAGGTCAGTAATGAAACAATTAACAGCAAAAATACCAATCCATTTTTTAGAAATATTTGTCAATATATAAAGAATGTTTTGTACTGCACATAAGTGCTCAATTAATCCTGGATTAGTGGCCGTATGTCATATTCGCAGCCTGAAATGATGTCAGCTGAAGAACTTAAACACACACGGGATTCAAAGCAAGATTTTGTAAGGACTTGGGGACAGCAGAAATCGCTGCTTTCTGGTGCAGTCCTAACGGAGCTCGTGGTTCAATCCGAACAGCACGCTGTACTGCTGAGGTCAAAATACACCGCAGGAGAATTATTTTTGTCTATTCAAAGATAGGCTGTAGGTATGTATTTGTGCCTGCATGTCTGCAAAATACCCAGGCACACGTATCCCAGAGGCAAGTTAATGATTGCCAGCTATCTGAATTGTAGGTGCCGAGTACCAGAGGAGAAATGAAAATGGTTATTGTTCACGTAGGAGCACGTTGGGCTGAAAGGCTGGGAGAACCGTGATGCTGTGGGAGCACTTGGCTGAGCAAGGCGAATGGATTTCTCTACAATATTTAAAATATATGGGAAACATATAAACAGATTTTAATATTGAAGATTTTTGTGACTAATTTGATTTTTAAAACCCTCTCACTCAACTGAGAACGTTGGTAACAAAATACTACAGAACATGGGAAACCGAATGCAGCTGGCACTGGTAATTTTAGAAGAAACTAATCTTGATATTTATAACATCATGTAGCAAGCGGAACAGTTTTACCAGGCTGGGAATGTTGAAATACAAAAAAGTTCACCTTTCAGCTATTGTGCTTTAGCTCTACTGCACTAGCAAAAAATTCAGAAATCAGCTGTTGCAAGGCAAACATGGAGAAAGTGATATATAGCCATTGAGATACCTTTTTAAAACTGCCTGTGCACGTATTGTATTTTATATTAAATTTTTGTAATCCAGCTCAGGCACTTAATATATACAGCCAAAAAATCAGTTCATAAATTATATTTTGAAAGACAGAAAATATGCTGAGCTATTACATTAGATAAGAATCTTATTTTAAATACATTCTTTATTACTTTTTTATTTTTCATTTCCAAGCACTTTCTGTTTAGGGTTTGACGTTTTTACCTGTAGAATGCCAGTTATAATGAACTAATCACTAATGCATAAAAAAAGAGGGTATTTTACCCTTAATCCTGGAAACAGCTGTAATAATAATTACCCAAATTTTTTTTGCTAGTGCTGCACAATAATAAGCAGAATTGTACATATAAACCTGTAAGAGAATGCAGCTTAGCTCACAGTTTCATTATGGTATTTAATTTGTACAATTTTGGATTGTAAGGGTAAAGTAAACATTCATAAAACATAATAGACCAAATCATTTCATAAATTAGATCATACAATGTATTTAACTCCAAGTGGTTTACATCAGAGGTTAATTTTTACCAGTATCTTTAATACCGAGGAGAGCCCAAGAGGGAGGAATATATGATTTTAAAACGTAGACCTTTAATAAACGTGGAGATTTTAGTTTGCAGGGGACTGTGCAAACGTGCAGCCTGCTTTTATAGTACGTGTTTGTGTTGTTTTGCTTCTCCCTTGCACACCCACTCACCAACTTCAGCGCTGCGCCGCAGATTTGAATGAAGTGAAAAGCTCAATGGGTAATTGTCAAAATACTTTCATTTCTCCCGCTTTCACGCAAGAACCAAATAAAGGCAGGAGAGTCTCCCGCTTTTCACAAAGAGCCAGAAACCGGCAGCGTTCACCTGGCGCTCCCGAGGAGCACGGCTCAGCCTCCCGGATCGCATCGCATCGCCTTTTTTTAATTCCACGAGCGCACCTTGGAAACGAGCACATTTCTCTCAAGTTTTGGGATCCGATGTCAGAATTGCCCACCACCTAGCCCATGCAAAAATCTGTCTGCGCACATTCTCTCTCTCCTAGTATTACCAAAAAGAAATGTCAGTAATAATCAAGTGAGGGTGCTGAATTAAAATCTGAAATCGCTAACAAACCGATCTGTACAAAAGTGTCAGTGTTAAGATTTCCAGACTGGGGGTTGTGCGACAGAACGAGGAGCTCAGACAGAAGAAAACAGCTCTCCACTCCACTACTTTCACCCCGTTAATCTCACATGTGCTTTGCCACGGATTTCTTGCTTTTTTCTTTTTAACCTCTGCTACCTTGTGGGAAGCGGGCTATTCCGAGGGGGCTGGCGAGCAGAACGCCGGTTTTACAGACGGACGTAAGGCGCCGTTAAATGAGAGCTTTAAGAAGGACTTTTTCAATTTACTTTGAGCTTAAGCTGAAGAGGTTTAATCACAGCTCGTACACATCTTCTTAAAAATTGTTCCAAGGATGGGGGAGATGTAATAATCGTGTAGGAAATCATCGCGACAGATGCTGGTTCCCATGATCCCATTTACACTTTTAACATCACTAATGAAAACCCATCCGGGCAATACCTGTGTCAGCGAGGTGTCAGGTGGTCACTTGGCAAGACGGAACAGCAAGGAATCAGATCAGCATTTTGAAAATGGCTCACTTCACTTTTTCCTTTTTGTGTGTGTGTATAGAGGGGTTGGGATTTTTTTTTTTTGGTTTGGTTTCTCTTTTCTATTTTTTTTCTTTTTTTTTTTTTTTTTGCACCTGTTATTCTAAAATTTCTTTCAGTTACATTTCAAAACACTACAGTTGGGATCTCCTTGCCAACCTGAGATGGCATAAGCCTGGGTAACAGAACAAAATGTGAGAAGGTCCTTCTGTCTTTAACGCCTGTTCACCAATGAATCAGCCTCCAATTAATCTGTTTCTTCAGTAGGAGTTTAATAAAAGTCAAGCACACACATGTTCAGTCTTGTTTAGTATTAAAGCTGTGTTAACATTATCTGCCTAGCCAGGTCAAAAATCTTATATAATTAAATGCCAGAAAGCATTTCAGAATTTTAAGAGCTTTACAATTTCTCTGTAAGTAATTGATTATGCAAGGCAGGGTAGTTTAAATTTAAAACAGGGTAGTGATGAGTGTGATGTCACTTTTCATTACAGATTTCAGAAAAGTTTGTTTCATGGCCAAAACTACACATAAAACCTAACTTACTAGATCTGCTATTTTGCATTTTTGTGAACCAGGGGAAAAAAAAAATATCAGCAACACAAATTTCCTTTCCACATCATGAAATATAAACTGAGTGGGTTGTGCACATCGCGACTTTCCACACTGTCAGGCAGGCTATCTGGTACAGTCGCAGAGCAGGTTTTGCCCTACTCGGCCCTGACTCTGACTTGGCTCGGAAAAGCCAGGGATTACAATCCCAGGATATTACGATTTTACTCACTGGGGGAAGTGAGGTGGGAGTAGAAGCTATCGGGCGATACCAAGAGTTAAATAACCACGGTCTGGAGTGAGAACGATACCTATAGCTCTGTGCAGGCAGTCAGTAGGCTTTGCTTGGGAATAAGTGAGGAAAGTCTGATCTCCAAATAAATACAAGGTCTCTGTATCAATTAGAGTTCAGCTTTTCACCATTCAAATGTGTAGATGCTTTCTGATTGTAAAAAAAAAATGTTGAAAGGGAAATAAAAACAGGGGGGACCCCATACTAATCACAAAGACTTTGTTATGAAAGGGTGGATCACACCTAAAACTCTGTGCATAAAATCTGCTTTCCATATTTCAGTTCATAGATCTGAAGACACCGTTTCCAAAGACAGTTAAGAGCAATTTAGTTCCTGCTGCCACCAAATGTTCAGCAGACGATGTGGTTTCAGGCACCGTAGCGTGTCCTCTGTCCCCTTTCAAGGAGCCTCTGCTCCCAAGAGGAGAGAGGTGGTTTTAGCTTTTCCCCTTCTCCACATGCCCTTGAGAGCCTCCTTTGTCTCCCTTTCCTTCCTACAGCTGAAAAGCAGATGTACTGCAGAACTCTCCAAACAACTCCTCTCCATCCTCTCCAAGACAAGTTAAGCAGTAGCATATTCTAATGACATAACATAATGCATAACCTACACG
>NW_010416914.1:96097-98700 GCF_000710305.1 Buceros rhinoceros silvestris | reverse complement strand
ACGACAATGTATAAAAAAGTGGAGACTCGGCAATCAACAACGACATCCAACAAAGGAATTATAAAAATGTGAAGAATAAAAATCCAAGGAAGGTCTAAAATCAAGATTCTACAATTCCCAGGTACAAGGACAAAGAGGGAAAAAAAAATTGAGTGTGTATGTTTAAAGAGGAGATTAGCTCATAACACTAAAGTTAAACTTCCTCATAAGTTTTAAAGCATGGTAAAAGTACAGGGAAAAGAAAAAATAAAAAAGAATCTGAGGGACTCGAGAGAAGTGGGGGGAAAGCAATTAAAAATATGGCTACCGAACACTAGGGATGCTTATAGCAACAGAGGTTGGCCAGCTTTGGATAAACAAAGACAATTTTGGAAGTGGTACAGTAAAAACAGGTCAGTTCTACATATAAGTAGAAATTAATATGATAGAAATTATTTAACTAGCCAGTACACTGTGCTCCATACAGTGCCATGATCATTAAGCTGGTGAATGGGTGGTAATGTGGTAGAAGCAAAGAGATGTATAAACAGTCAAATCGATACAGCAGGATCGAACCAGCACATGAGCAGAAATAAAGACAATCCAAAACACCAGTCCTTTTAGTAGAGTTACTCTATAAAAATAAACCTGATCAATATACAGGTAGAGGAAGAAGCAGTGTAGTCACAGCAAGCTGAGACACGGGCAGGCGTGAGGTTAATGAAAATATACATATGTATATATATAACTCAGTTCCTTCTGCCCCATAGGGTCGGACTGGCTGAGCAATGCACAGGACGGCCAACAGAGCACTGCACCGATAAAGCAAATAATAACAGAAAAACATCAGACAGGTATAAAAATAAAGGGAAGCAGCCCTGAAGTCTCTTTTAGCCTGGCAAGCTTACACTCAGCAACTTCAGAACATACAAGTTTCTGATATTTTTATTAAAAACATGATTAGACTAATAATTTTCAGTTCCCATGACATGGACATCTGGTAGCTGTGGCTAATAGAAAAAAGGCAGATGTCAAAGAACTTTAATTATGACCTCAAATATTCTGTTATTTGGTTTGTACTAATGGAAAATGAACTACAGCAGTTCGGAGACATAAGCAAATGAGATCATCAGACGTATTGTTTTGATACCAGGCTTTATTCCTACGGACACCTAAAAGCAGTTCCTCTGTACTTGTACTGATAAAACCTCATCTTTGAAATTTCCAGATTAAAAGCATATTATAGGTTTTTCTATTCTTACAGTTTTCCATACGCATTTAGCTGCATATAACAGAATAAACCATTTCCCAGTTTGTTCCTGAAGTAATTAAGTTTAAAATGAAAAGTTTGAAATAAACCGCTTGGTTTTCAGTAGAGATCATGCAAATACAAAATAACCTTCTAACAAAAATACATGAAGTGGATGTTATATCTGCTGTCTGCTTGACACAAGGACATCTGGAGAGCTGGGCAGTGCATTTGCTGCGGTGCTATTTGAACTTTACTTTAGGATTAGGACAAAAATGGCAGCCTCACAAACATCTACGCCATCCTTCAGAGAATATCAGGCAACCTCCCAAGCTACAGTAATGAAAAGTTGCGGTTACAAAGTGCATTTTGAGGGGAGGGAAAGAAACTCTTTCTCTTTTTGGACTGCAGTGCTGAACTGCAGGCTGAAAGCATTTTTTTTCTTTTTCAAGATTGTGTTCAAAATCTAGCTTATCTTTTGCACATCTGTACAAGTGTGAGTTTAACTATTACCCACCAATATAAGGGAAATGGAGGCAGAGGATGCCAGGACTAAGTCACCAGAGAAAGTCAGGGGTGTCACCACCCCTTGAGGACCTGCACGTCTCACCACTTCCATGCTTTGCTCCTTTGATGAAAGCCAGACAAATGCCTATCATTAACACCATCAGCATTCGTTAACTCGCTAATTCCTTCATTCGAGGGACCCTGGACGCTAGAAGGGTGAGTGGTTCCTCCGCAGAGCCGTGATGCTCAGCGCGGTCCCCATCAGCACGAGGCAACTGAGGGGTTAGTGCTGAATTAAACGAGTTGACCCAACCGCAGTCAGTGGCGGGGTAAGATATAAATAAAGCACGTGGTGTCTCGCGGGCCTGAGCTCTGATGGCATCGACTCTTCCAGAGTCCCAGTCAGCAGCCGCCGCTGCCTGCGTTACCTCCTGACAAGTCCCCATCACCAGCGTTAAAAAGATGTATGGGTGAAGGGCTGTGTCTAGGCTGCAGGAAGCTGGGGGATGGCACAGAGAGAGGCACACACGTTTCCGGCAGCCGAACCGAACACGAGTATCACATGGGCACGAATCAACAAGGGGAACATATTTCACTACAGTTAATTATCCCGATTTATCCCACGAAACGAGGTTTTAGGCTGTAATCTGTGAGGAAATCTGCTGTTCTAGTCCTAAATCCTCCCCTCAGCCTGGTGATTATCAACTACATTTTTGTACAGGAGGGAATTAATGCCACATACTGCCTAAGCAGCTTTGAAGTCAAAAAGGCCCAGACCTGTAATAACTTTTGTTCCGCACTATTGAGTGAGGGGGGAAGCGAGGTGCCTGCAGTTGCCGGCGGTTCCATGCCCTCCTTCCCTCCTGCC
>NW_010416914.1:95553-95977 GCF_000710305.1 Buceros rhinoceros silvestris | reverse complement strand
CCGCGGTCTCCTTCCCCCCCCCCCCCCCTCCCCCGCCGCAGCCGGTCCAGCCCCGCTGCCAACCCCACCATTATCTCTCGGCAGGGGACCTCAGGTACCCGCCAGCGCAGGCTGCGCCCCGGACCAGAGGTACCAAGCTGGAATTACAATGCGACCTGATTTTCCCCATCTAGCAACAATCAATACAGCTTTAGAATTTGATAACGAGGAGACTTTTCAGAAAATAATCGTGTTTGCGGTGAAAGGCCGTGCACAAAATGGGTATTTTTCTCCTCAGGGTGCATGTGCGACTATTCCAGCCACTTTGATATCTAATTTGATTATTAAACACCGTAATTTAAGTTTTACATGTGTGCGAGGGTGCACACATGAATGTTCCGCACAATGCCTGTCGGAAAACCCAGAGAAGGGCTTTGTTGGAAGC
>NW_010416914.1:81200-93700 GCF_000710305.1 Buceros rhinoceros silvestris | reverse complement strand
GGGGAAATCAGACGTGGCACCTCGCTGCTTGGAAAGGTGTGCCCCGCACTTCCATGGTTGGAAAGGTAAGAGGAAAACAGCAAGACTTTTACCGATGTTTACCAAAACCACAGCGCCTTTTGCTGGAAGGTCCTACCATGTGAACATTTCAGCACAATATTTTCCATTTATTCTCCAAGAAAGCATAGAAAAGACAAAGGCAATACCAGTTTCATCTCCAACACCCGGCACGGTCTGAATTCTGACCTAGAGAACTCAACTCGAGAGCTCAGGAGGTTGGTTCATCACCTTATACTCTCCCTTGAGACTGCAGTAATGTCACACTATTGACACTTTTCCAATGGAAACCAGGTTGTTGTTTCACTGAAATCAAAAGACGAAGACTTTCAGTCATCAGTAAAATAGGTGTAAAACCAGAGGACAGGTAGAAAAATTATCACAGCATTGCCACTCTATGAAATTTGCTTTCCCTGTGGTTTCGCTTGGTAGTTTTCCAATGCGAATCCCCTTCTGGCAGCTAAATCTACTGAATTTCTTGGATTCTTGGTTACTATGGATGTCTGAACAAGCAAAATCTCGTTTACCTTTCGGGCACTGGACATATGACAATACACGGGCTATCAGAAGACACCTGCTTTCCTTGAGATACGCAGGGAATTAGAGCCGTAATTTCCATTGATATTCATGACAGTCACTTAGCTGGGTCTACCACAGTTAAGGACGAAAAGATATTTCCCAGCGCTATTCATCTTGGTGTGCCTGACCTAAAAACAGAAAACCAAATAGATAACTCTGCGGTAGTTCTTGCCTGATAGTCCTTGAGCTTTCTTAACTGCAGCAGGCACAAATGTTGCTCTTGTGTATGAAAAAAAATCAGAAGATTGTGCTTCTTTTCACTCTGTTTCATCCTATCCAGTAGCACAGTAAAACTAACTGGAGAGGTTTATTACTGTCTGGGTGTGGTTTTTTTTTTTCCTAAGTGTCATCTCATAATTTTCTGAGGATTGAATTAATATAAAATTTTACAGAAAAAATATCACCTGCATTAATTTACAATCTTTTATATGAAAAAATAAATAAAATAAAATTTGAATGCAATGAATTCCACCTTGCTTAGCTTTAAAGATGCCTCACTTGTCAATGCAGAGCTATTGTACCACCTACGTACTGGGAACTCAGTGGTTCCACAGACATTTTTTCAAAGACCATTTTTTTAAAACTCATTTCCCTCACCAACAATATAAATTACAACACGTGTGTTTTAAGGAAACCATTTATTTTTATGCTGAGGCATAAACTGGCCTGTGAACAAGATTCTAGTTTAACGGCAACATCAAAGGGTCCCAACGAGCAAGTAGACAGAAAGTGCACACTT
The DNA here is from genome assembly GCF_000710305.1 of Buceros rhinoceros silvestris. Classification (NCBI taxonomy): domain Eukaryota; kingdom Metazoa; phylum Chordata; class Aves; order Bucerotiformes; family Bucerotidae; genus Buceros; species Buceros rhinoceros. The sequence goes on along the minus strand of NW_010416914.1, from coordinate 92,325 downwards.
ACGCAGTTCAAAGCACTATCACCGCGTTACGCTGTCAAGGCAGACGCAGGATCTTCAAATTCCACCAGTTAATATTTTTTCTCACAGAAATTTTAGTTATTATTTATAGAGGTAGTCAGTGAAAATCTCTGCGTGTGTAAGATACAGATACAGATCATTATTTGCATAAGGACCTTTAGACTCCTCAGGCCAAAGCTGGTTCGTTTGATTAGTTGGGTCAGCCTGTGTAGTAACTGGCTCTTGCTGGCGTAATTAAAAGACCTGGGTGTTTCCCAGGTCTGCTAGTGATGTTTGAGCACACCGTAGTTTCCAAGTTGTCATACAAGCACACGGTTAATTTTATCTCAAAATAGAAATAATACCGGAGTTCAGATTCATGATTTCCACCGGGGAAAACTCAATGGAAATCCATTCTCCAGTGGCATAAGAAGCACTGACACAAATCCTACATACATATGGATAATTTGTAGTAATCAGACACTCCAAGCCCTTGCTTGAAAAATATGTTTTAGAAAGTGTATATAGTCTTACTGAAAAACCCAAAGACATATTTTGATTACTGATAAGTTCATTAAGAGACTTGATTGCCTTTATATAAGAAAAGTCACTAAACTGTTTGATGCTTGGTGTTTAAATTTCTCATCTAAATCCCAACCTGTAACCTCCTCTTGCTCTTTCCAGTGCATATCTACATCACACAAAGCATTCATACCCCTTGTCTTCAGTGACGCATATTGCCCCATCTGCACACTTTTATTCAGCTAAAAGATGCTTTGACTTGATCCACCAGCCTTTTCTGGAGTGCAGAGGACAACCACTCCCACCATCAATGTCTTTAGTTACTTTTCTTAATCCCTTCAGCAGATTTTACTCAATAAGGATGCAGTTTACGTTCCAAGTGAAACAGAGATGCAATCCTTCCCAGGGACGACTATATCTCTTAAGGAATTTCAAGCAAAACTTCATTTTGTCCAAACTAATACATACAAAGTGTGTTAATTTATTAACAAATAGTAAAAGATGATTGATGACTTGCAAAAATTAAACCAGCCACACCTGGCAGCGGCCAACACAGAGTTAATCTGAAGAATGGTAGATTTGTTTTATTTACAGAGGATTGATCGCCAATATTGAATACCGATGGTTCAAACAATCATTTATTTGTATAAATTAACAACTGATCTCTTTTCTCCCCCTCTCCCACAATACTTTAGGACAAAAAGTGAAGAACCTCCCAGTCAAAAGACATTGTAAGGGTGTGTAGGATGGATACCTGACAACTATAAAGTGCATTAGCCAGAGATGTATTTTCCCTGTGTATCAGAAAAACATTTATGTCAAACCTTTGAGAAATGAACAGAAAACCACAGAAATGTTATTCAGAAGGGAACGCTGGAAGCGGTCTTGTTCAGTCTCCCACTTAAAGCAGAAGCATTGCCAATGCTAGATCAGATCACCTGTGGTTTTGTCTAGCCAAGTCACGAAAACCACCAAGAGTGGAGGCTCTCCAACCACTTGAGGCCCCTGTTCTGGTGGTGTTCTATACCCTCACTAAAATATTTTTCCTGATGTTCAATCTGAGTCTCTCAAGATATAATTTGTGGCAACTGCTCAGTCGCCACTAGTAAAAAGGGCATTGGTCTGTCTTTGCAAATGCTCTTAGTCTTCTCTTCATCCGACTGTTCAAACCCATTGTCCTCCACCTCTTCTTTTGGGGCTTGTGCCCTAGGCGTCCTGTTGCCTCTTCTGAACCTCCTCCCATTTCTCCTTGTCCCATTTAACCTGGGCAGCACACACCTGGCGTGGCCTCACCATCCTGTGCAGGGTGGGAATAATAACCTCCCATTCTCCTCTTCATCTAGCTCACTATGGGGTGCGCTGATTTCCCAGCAGGAGCTCACCACCATGAGCTCATATTTAACTTCCATCAGCTCCCAGATCATTACCACTAAATATGTTCCTCCACAAGTTAAATAACTACTAATTGTTTCCTACAGCTGTACCTTAATGTTCTTCCATCGCTACGACAAGGTACTGAGCCATATTAGATCAGCAGAGTGCCACCACGTCCACCCACAGTCACAGGGTATCTACACCTGTAGTGATACAGGGTTACAGTATAATGGCCAAGAAATCTCAAACCATTTCCTATATTAAAGAAGCAGGTTAGGAGTCCTTGTTCTGTTTCTTAGACAGACAAAAGATATTTCTGGCAGAACTGGGTTTGTTTCCTAAAATTTTACTTTCCATATGCTCAGAATAGTTATTTAGTTTCTCTCTGGTACTGAGGTGGCCAACAATGCAGTGCTATTCCATCTAATGAAAAAAGAGAAGTACAAGGTATGAAAACCTTATTCTAAAAATGAACGAAGCAGATGGGATATGCAATTCTAACTTAGTCCATTTGCATGTGTTTGTTGGTTGCTTTTTTTTTTTGTTTCCTTTTTTTTTTTTTTTTATTTTTTGGAAATTTTTTATTTCGATGTTTTTGTTTGTTGCTTTTTTTTTTTGTTTCCCTTTTTTTTTTTTTTTAAGTTCTAGGAAATTTATCTGCTTGAAAAGGTCTGCTTGCAGCAGAAAGGAAAACCATTTCTTCCAGCTTTAGGGCAGGAAAGTGCATAGCTGCTGAGAAAGAGGAGAGATTATGCACATAACATCCTCACCTCCTACATTTGGCAGCTCCCTCTGCTTGGAAGCTGTCACCCAAGGCATCCAGCCCAGGGTGTTCTAGTCCTCAATATCCTCCTTGCACAGTCTCCCACTTCCTGGAGATGAACCAACACTTTGTGTTTGACTTCCCCCACCAGCTTCAGTGTATTATACTATTGCTTTCCTCATCTCCCTAGCTGGCAGTATCAGAGACAGCTTATTTCAAGTTGCAACCTTCTGAGACCTGTGTTATCACTATATTTAAAGGGTAAAGAGAGCAGTGAGAAGAGAAATGAGAGCGTACAAGCACTCAAACAGCCCATGGACAGGTTAAAAAGACCTCTTCTGACTACAGTCTCTGTACTGAGAGAGAAAAGGAAAGGTTTTCTCAGCATCCCTGGATGGATGCATGATGGCCTGCAGGAAGGAACAACAGGCGATGCCATATTCTGGATAATTGTGTACAAGCACACAGGAGAAACCGCAAAAACTGAAAAGGCAAGTTTTTCCACACGAACAATTTTTTTTAAATAGTATTTAACTCCAATTTTAACTTCGCAGTCATAAGATGATAAATTCTGTATGTCAATTATTAGAATAATGCACAATAGGAAGGAAGGGCCTTGCACTTCCTTTCGGTCATTGACCCATATTTTAGGTAGTAAAATACCTCTTCACTCCAATCAAAGCTTCAGAAAAATTCTGGCAAGTTCATTTTATAGAGTTTCAGTGCACTTTGCTCTGGCCAGTTACTCCATGGTCAGTGTACAGGAGGTTCAAGATGCACACTTTGGTCTTTTAACTGCTTTTACCTTCAACTATTTACTAATCCTAGTGATGGTAGATACCTTAATTGGAGAGAGAAAGGAAAAAGTTTCTCGCTCACCTGTCTCACACTGCGCTTTCTCTGCTTTTGCGTACATAGAGAAACATGAAAAACACTGCCCATGTCTGTCCATTGTGTTTGGAGCTTCCCCACATGGGTACTCGATATTTTGCAATTTGCCGATAGCCTTTTCTTCCTCTGTAGCTCCCTCCAAGCATTAGATAGAATCACAAAAAATATTATTCAATGATTGATGGTAGTAAAAGGGCTGTTGAAGAGCATGTGTGAGAAGAGCATCACACCATCCTCTCAAGGCCCTTGGAGGGTGCCTTGAGCACTGTGAGTTAAAAGAAGAGGATAAACAACCCTGAGCGTCTGTGTTGCTGTAGTCATTTCTTGCAGCGGTGCTGGATAGCTGTAACTTCCTTGCTATCCTTCTCATTTTAGAATTTCAAACATGTTGTTGTTGTTAGATTATTATCAGTTAAGGGGCTTATTGTTGGGGAGTTAAAGAACAGGAGGGAGGTATGACTACTTTATTTTGTTTAAATCTGAATCTCTTGATTTACTTTTGCAACCACAGAACAAATTGACAAAGCAGAAAAGTAAATGCAAACGAAGAAGACAGCAGCCAGCGCCACTCCAGGTCCTGTGGGATTTTCCAAATTGCTAAAAGCTGTCACCATAGCCTGAAGTATCAAGTGTGAGGCACATGCTGTTGTTAGTTGTTAAATTTAGTGCCACTAAGGGCTACTCCTAAAAAAAAATTCAAACAAAAACAACCCACCGGTGTCTAAAGCAGTCAGCATCTAAAGCAGGTATTAGTGAGTGATTTCCCTGCGAAGAAACAGTACTGAGATGTTTTCTATCCCTAGTATCATGAGACAAAGGGCTTGTCATGAAAATCAAAATGTCTCAAAGATTCGCAAACTAGTCTCCGTGTCCCAGCAGAAACCACAGGGCATTTGTGACGGGCAGTCGAGTGACAGTTCATCACATAATACTTCCTCCTCCTGCTTGTTTCATCTGATAACGTACGTTAAAAGTTGACTGTAACATACTGCATGTTTTCTGAATATTAATTTTATATTCAGCAATATCTATCATGACTATGAGGATGTGGTTTGGGGTGCCAGTGTCAAAAGCGATGGTTCACACTACTACCGACGCGAGAGCAAATAATGCACGCAATATTATCTACATTACTATGAGAGGGTTGGAAGTTGCCTCTCAGGACCCTCTGCATACACATTAAAAATGCTAAATACACCCGATCCCATGTGCCCGGGATGCCTGATATTTGAGGAAACGTTCTCAACAATCAGAGAGAGGTGTTGAGAGTTTGACTGAAACTGAACCCCTCTCAAGGTGCTGGCATGAGAGGCAGAAGAAGGAATGGCAAAAGCAATAAACCTGATACGGCGGGACGCGGTGAGGACTGTGTGTGAGAAGGGTGAGAACAATCCCCGTCCAGGGGCAGAAGTGTCTGTAAATCAAAGTGTAAGTATACAACACACACGTCCCCCACCGCCAGGATCTAGCCAAGCGGTGCCAGCTGCGCGATGGAGGCACTCAGGAAGTCTAGGATTCCTCAAACATCTGCTGGTGCCATTAAGAATGAGAAGTAAATCCACACTGGCATTACTTGAGATTTATTTTTCCACATTAACCCCAGCAATAACTGCCAAATTTTTTTCTTGTTTGCCACACAAGTAACCACTGAGTGGCATAAGAATGGGAGCCAGATGAGAAACCAACTATACGTAGAAAAATCAGGATTAGGACAAACTAATAGAAACCAGTAAGCAGCCAATCAAAGAAACACAACGAAATACAGGGGGAAGGAAGGCTGGAGAAAATGCATTCAGACTTCTCTTAAACTACCGCTATAATGAGAATCGCGTTATAATTTGTACAGAATCTAAGTTGCTGGTCCACTCAGAGCAGGAGAAGACACCTTACCAGTGTATTTGCTCTTATTCTCTTGAAAACTACATTAAAGTCAGGTAGCCACCACCATTTCGAGGGGCTGATAAACAAGAACAAACTCCGTTCACATAGAGCCAGGTAAATAAAGCGTGAGGGTGTTGTCCCCCTTACACAGAGCATTGCAGCTGCACCTCTGTCTCTGTTGCCCGACATCCTCCTAAGCAACTTTTGACCGTGAGATCCTCAGAAAGGCAGGCAGTATTTGCTACATCATGCTGAGTTAAAAGCTACACTAAAGAAAAAAATGTTAATTCTTTAAACACAAATGTCATTTATTTTAGTACTAATAGTCCTCTATCCGTCCTCCTCCCATGTGATCAAGCTATGTTTAAGGCAGAGAAAGGCTCCTGGGACTATCTCGTGCTCCTCTACGCATGCTACATATGGATCTCCCAGCCGTATTGTTTCTTACAGTTTAAACAACACCTTAGTGTCACATCTCTGTGATGCTTATTTCTAGGTCATGCCGGTTTCTTTATGCATCGTGAGTTAGGGTTTCAAAATCTTTTTTTCAGCTCAACTCTGCAAACAAGATCTGTCTTTAGTGTTACTGGTCTTCACTCCTCCTTTCCCCTTGGCGTGCCACTGTCTGTCCTTTTGTTTTTCATAACTAGGAATGAAAGGACCTTGAAACTTTTTAACATATTTAAGAGCTTACACCCCTTTGTTTCATCTTACAAGAGAAATGCTTTTCTGGGAATACTGCTACAGACACCCAATTTTTTTACTTTTTTGTTTTTTTTAAAAAAAAACCCTCCATTTCAGGTTGCTGGAGGATGCAGCCTGCATTAGGTAGGAATCATTAATGAGATAACGGACTCTAATAATCACCAAATATTTTTTAGTAAAACACAATACTCACTGAACAGATATCAAACTGCATTTTTAAATTATAGAAGAAAATTCCCTTGATTAAAATCAATACAATATTTTACTGGTGAATGCTTATTTATGGTAGTTTTATAGCTTGTTCTTTATGAAATCTGAGTAAATTGATTAATTCGGTAAGGAATCCATCAAGTTATGCAAAGTCTTCTCCCACCTTTGCAGCATGCGTAATGCAAAGCCTCTGTGTGTGCTGTACTTTCAGGCTGTACATGAGTACGGACATCTATGCTTGCAATGATAACAATTTTCTTCCTCCATAGCAAGGCAGGACCAAAATCAGGTTATAATATCATAGTAATATCACAGTAAAAATTGGTTCCTTCCTTTTAGTTTTTTTTCCTCCTGGTCTGGAGGACTTCCGTTAGAGCCGCTCACCTACAAGCGTCATGAAGTCTGTGTGATGTACAAGAATGTTTTAGAGAAACCCTCAGACAAGAGCGTAGTCAATGAAGCTGCTGCTCAAACTTTACTTGATCTGAGTCTGTTATAGTCTCGCTTAATCTAGGTCATCCAGGCAAAGGTCAAGGATCAAGCAGACCCTTTGCCATGATACGAACAGGACAGGAATGGTATGGTACTCTACCTTGCTGTACGCCAGAGCAGGACTTGTGACATAGCCAGACCACAGCTACTGCTCTCTTGGCAGTAGGAATCATGGAGAAGCACCAGTCACAGTTTTCTTGCCTTTCAGCATTATTCAAAACTAATGATTTGGTCCCCTGGATACGTTGAACTCACCATATCTAAACTATCCCCTATTTCTATTCAGAAGGTACTACATAACTGCCGTAGGCTTCAGCCACGGGAGTGCTGTAGCCACTTCGGTCACTGTAGCAACGGAGATATACAACAAAAAACCAGTATTTTCACCTCAAGACTTTTCCCACAACACCTAGGAGCAGAAATTAGAACCACCACTCAGCTTCAGCGACAAGAAGTTGATGTTGGTGAATTAAGTACTCTCATGATGCCAGTGATTATATTAATCCACTTGACTGCAAGTGGATTCAGCACTCATTTCTTGAACGAGATGAAGATATGACTGGATACCCATCTATTGCTGCTTTAGCAAGTGAATGTGACTCCAGAGAAGGATTGGTCCTTGGAAAGCTCTATTTAAAACTGACCTTTATTAACTGGTCCAGACATTTGCCTTGATCAGATTTCTAGTAAGGGTTGCATCATCATCACGTTCCAGTTGCACCCTTATCAAACAGGATGTGTGGTTTTTTAGCCAAGAAGCTCAAAGTTATAGGAACTTAGATAATCTCATGTTTCATTTCTGCATATGAAATTCTTTTTTGGATAAGCCACAGGATTCCATTCCAAATCTCTGAGATCTAGAGAAAAGTACTTTAAACGTAGAAACAAATACACAAATCTTAATCAATAACCTAGACGAAAATCTTGGCTCAAGGGACAGACATTTCCATGAGGCTGCTAAAGGAGTAGGTATCAAAAAGGTGGATCGAGCAAATTAAGAAGACATGTTACTGTAATTCGGTATTACCAGGAAACATTCCAGAATGAACTTCACTTGGAAGTAAACTGTTTAAATTGTAATAATGGTACCTTCAATTATGGATATATTAGTATTATTTTCTAATAACCTTATTCACCAAAAAATTTCACACAGATGAAGAGTTTGTTCAGTGCTAGTGGCAAGACTTTGCTTGTTTTGCTTCTTGTTGCTTCAAAGCTCCAAGCATTCACAACTGCTTTCTGGCCTAATGGAACAGGGTTGTCCAATTTAATTAAAAGACTCAGAGAAGGAAATTAAAATGAGGACATTTTAAGGACCTATCTTATAAGGCTGATGTTGTAATTGAGGAAGGAATGGAAAGGATCTTATCTGAGTATGAAAGAGCCTAGTTTTTCATGTATATTCTTCCCCTTGGGACGCTGATTAAAGCCAAGGTCTACTAACCTTGCCACAGACTCCATATTTATTTTGATTGCCAAAAAAAAGATAACAAAAAAGCAAGTTTTTTGAATCAATTACAGGCTACAGATCCTAAAGGATCTAACAAAGATTTAATCATAAACATGATTTTGGCCAATGGTAATACCAATTAAATTAACAGTGCTCCTAACTCCTTTTTGGGGAATCAAAGTGACCGAAACGCAGGATGGAATTGGTTCCTGCACTCTTCAAACTAAAGCATCAGGTCAGCTCCTGTGAGAAACAGGTACATGACAAATATGAACCTCCATCTTCAGAATAGGCAGCTACCCAACCAACAATGGACTTGTGATCGAGAGAGAACTTACTTTAACTGAATATGGTTTGTAATTTAATAATACAATTGGTTACACTCAGAAGTCATGCAAGAAATTTAAAAATATGTTCAATTCTTAGTTTCAGTGAGGGAGAAAACCTTGTAAAAATAGTCAACACGCTCCCATACGTGTGTGTGTGTGTTTCTTTTAGTTTTTGCCTTAACTCACCGATCTAACTGCAGTATGTCATTTTTTTATCACCAAATGGTAATTGGAATCTAAAGAAATAGGATGTGATCATAGCTATTACCCACATGCATTAATTAATCAGTTTTTCCTTGGTATCCTTTTCTGTACATAACCCTGGGTTTGACTTAAAACTTTTAAAGAACACTGACTCTCATTGGTTGAGCAAAATTTAGTGACAAAATATCTTTCTACCTTAAAATCTCAGAAGATTTTTCCCCTTGTATCGTAACATGGAAAGGTGTCCACAATAAAGTTAGTTTAAAAAGTATAATGCGTATTGAGTTGCTGGGCTCTTTTACCTACACTTTTTTCTCAACATCCAGAAAACAGAAATAGTGTAACTGAGGAAACAATGGTGTGTTCTTTTCCAATACTGCAAGCACATTGTTGCAAGCGTTACTTAAATTAGGATTATACTGAGTTTCAAGTAATACAAACAAATCACGTCAAGTTTCCTGTCCCTGAGTCCACAGACGCCAGGCACTGAGCAGGTTGCCCACCAAAGGACACACTAATTTAGAGACAACCTTGAATCCCGCTGGATGTGGTAAATTACAGGGAGTGTCACAGTAACTAACCAGATGTGTTATGTGTGGAGCGTGGAATTATCCAGCACGACCTGCTGGACCAACCTGTAACCAGTAACACATCGGTTGTTTCAGCGGGCAAATCAATGACAGAAGAGGGACACCGCAAGATTACCACTACCTTCAGTTTTGCATTTTATTATGGTTTTACGAAAGAAACCACACATGCACCAAGGCACATCCTTACTACCTTTGGGGTTTATTCACCTGTGGCTCTTCCCTGACCTCTGCTCGGCTATGGTTGAACTACACAAATTAGTTCACTAACAAACGCCTGCAGCATCTTCTGCCTAGCTTGGTTATACAAACAATTTTGCTTAAAATGAAACAAAGAAGTTAGGAATGGAGGCATCCAGGGAAGGCTGGTCAAATGCTGAGAAGAGATTCGTAATCTGCTGCACTATCTCCCTGTCCACGTATGTTGTATTGGTTTGTGTAATCCATACTCTGTGATAAACCTTTGAACGGTTTAATTTTAAGTCATTCCATATGTAGGTTAAACTCTATGTATCACATCATTTACTCCTTTTGAGCGCATGCTGAACTGTAAAACATTTAATAATATCTATGGGAAGTAAGCCAACTCTGACTGGCATAGAAACCCTGGAGATTGGTGAATAATATATAAAACCATTTCTTCTCTGTTAGTAGCATGTGTCCTGGCTTACTGAGTCCTGTGCTGATATATCACTTTTAGGAATTCACTTTGTCAATCAAACTTAAAAATCCTTCCTCAACTTTCCCCTAGCCTTTTGCAAAAAAACAATAAGATAAAAACTTCCAAGCCTGAAATGAGACCTCTTCTTACATCTCCTTGGGGGGAATCAAAGGCTGACAGTCTGAGTGTGCAGCATGCAAGAATCACAATATGGAAATCATGCCAAAATGTTTAAAAACATAAAAATAACAGATAAATAAGTAAATGGAATCTGCTGTCTAATGCAATAACTTGGCACCAAGTCAATTTTAACCTTTCAACTTTTTTAATTTATGCGACAAGGGATTCTGAAAGTATCGTAGAGAAATTATTTTTATCCACGGAGAGAAGAAATGAAAGAATTTGGGATTCAGGTAGATACTTTCTACTAATCCCTGGTTACTAGGAGTACTGTCAGATCAGAAACCTTTTAATAAGTACGGTGGATACAAGAAAGGTTGGAATTAAAAAGAAATAGACAAACTAATTCTATTTTGAAGCTAAAGTAAAAACACTGCCAAACCAGAAACTTTCACAGTAATTCCTGTTTTCCCGAACACAAAAGAGGAACAGGGAATTAAACAACAGCAAGCTCATGTGCCCCAAAAGATGGAGAAGACAACAAATACATTAACCTTCCCTCTTTGTTTTTTACTCAGAAATTCTTGAAATAATCACAGTATTTTTCCTTTAAACCAAGAAAAAAGAAAGGAGAGGCACAAGAGCGGTGGCCGAACCCAAGGTCTGGTAGCCACCAGAGAAATACCCTACTATTCCTTTATGGAAACATCGTGCAGGATACAGCAGCAACAGGAACCTGCAAAGCCACAGCAGCACATCAGGAATGCGGGACGGGGCTCTAAAGAGCCATTTACTGGAGCACGGGTGATTTTAAATGATTTGGATTTTTGACTAGAAAAATCTCTAGCACAGACACTGCCGTAATAACACACCATAAGCACTCTAACGTGTCTGTGTCAGGCCATTTTTCGACTCAAAGTTTACTTCGCCTAATTTAGT
>NW_010416914.1:70618-81123 GCF_000710305.1 Buceros rhinoceros silvestris | reverse complement strand
CTTTCCCCCCACCCACCCACCCCCAATCACTGCAATCTCCTAAAGAACCCTGGGGCCCCTATCATGCAGAAAGTCTCTTGTAGCAGGGCCATGCTGCAGAGGGGAGTTCTAACAGGAGCAGTCAGAGTCTTGGTAGAGAGGTTGGGGATGCTGAGCATCCCCAGTACCATCCATTGCCAAAGGACAGGGAATATCTGCAAAACAAGGGGGTTCAGAAGAGAAATATGGTCCCCATGGCTTTCAGTGACAAAGAGAACAACTGGCACAATTGTCCTTTTGCCATCTTACAAGTGAAGGAGGAATCTCTTTGAATTTCATTAACGAGTAAGAAAACTGGGCATCTTAAGAAAGATATGAAATCTGAAAACACTACATAGAGCACCTCTCTTTGTCTAGAATTAGCAAAATTAGTGACATCAGATAAATTCACTCCTGCCGTTGGAAATATTAAATAAAAAAGGCTGAGGGAAGAAAATGAAAGAAAAGGAAGCGGGTGGCGAATTCAAAACCTTCCCACCATAAATCAACACCTCAACAAGAGCGTGTGCGCTGTCCATCCAGCAGCAAATGTAAGAGCAGTTAAAAAGGCCAATTAGTCTGAGCAAGGACGTGCGGAATGATCAAGGGAGGTGTGCGAGGTATGTAATATCAGATACAGAGGGGAATGGAAAGATTACAGGATGAAGTTGAGAGTGTAAAAAAATGATAAGAAAAGCAAAGGTGGAGAATGAAAGGAAGATTGCACGAGATGATAAAGATAAATAAAAAGACATTTTTCAAGAACATATAGTCCAAGAGGTCAGCGAGGAAGACAGAAGGTCCTCTAAGAGATGGCATGGGTAATTTATTGACAGCAGAGGTAGACACTGATAAAAAAAAAATAAAATGAATTCTTTGCCTCACTGTTCACAAAGCAAGCTGGGGGCAACACAGCAGAAATAGACGTACTGCACATTTCCCAGGGGATGAAAAAGACACACTGAAGGAAATTAAATCACTGTAGAATAGGTGGTTGCCTATAGTTTGACAATGCTCTGGACGGACAGGGCTCTGAAGACTGCTGTGTGTGTAAAAAAAAAAAAAAAATCTTTATTACAATATTCCTAAAAGCCTGCTTTAAAAGCCACCTCCACATCAAAACACGGGGCCAACTTTTGGCCCCATATTTCTGAGCGGTTCCCTGTGGACGGAGGGGAGTTACCTGAATGCACGAGGGAAGAGATAAATTAATGATACGAAGCCATTTAAATGAACTAATCCACTGTCTCTGAAATCAAATCAGGTACTAGCGAAATTAGCTATGATAGATATCGGAAAAGTCCCGACAACAGACAAGCAAATTTATCATCAACAACCTGAGTGAACCCGAAGTCCAAATCACACCCCTCTTACTCTTGCAAATAATCCTATTAATTTAAATTTAATTATTCACACCAATAAGGCAAGGAAGGAATAAAATTTTCTTTTTGTTCATCACATTTAATAACCTTATTTCATTCTTCTCTCATGCATTAAAAGGGAAAAAAAAATCTTAAGAGGGACACACACAAGGCTTGTTTGTGGCCCCCGCTCCGCAGCCCCTCTCCAGCACGGGGAGCCGGCGGCTCTGCCCTGGAAAAGGGACAACTTGCAAAATTCAGAAGCCCAAGGTACTTCATTTCATAAATCAGTTAAGGAGCTAAGTGAAAATAATGCCATTGTTTATCGCATCACTAACAATCCTAAGTGCTTAAAGGCAAGGAAATTAATATTAAGGACATTCATAAATCTCACAGAAAACATATATTATACCAATTTACAGCAGCTGAGAATCCGGCCCTTTACTCTTATTCGATACAAAATATACACATGTTGTCTTATTCGACCGAGTAGTCTTAATTCTAATCTAAAAATAAACCTTATTCTGTATCAGTGCAATTTCATATGCACGAATCTTTCAGAAGGAATTTCAATTAAGTGAACATTATGTATGCATCCATTACGGGCGTACGGTGATTGGTCTCTGACAGAAGGGAACGGACATAGACACTTCCAATACACTGCAAATGAGCAATGCTATATATTTCTCTATTATTCTTCACAAATAAACCGTGTTTTCAAATGTAAGTGATTTTAACTGTCGCTTGGTTAATCCATTAACTAATGTTTCCACATAGCAGCATCCTTTAGAATAATACAGGTTTTTGGACAAAGAAACAAATATATTGAAAATCCCAGGAGGCCAATGGTCAGAGTTAAGGGTATGGTGTTTACATAAATTAAGCATGCCTTTATGCTCGGTCAGAATATAACTTTAACGGTGTTCGGACTAAAATGGATTATGTAATTAACTATTCCTTTTTAAAATTACTTTACATCCTTAAATGCTATGATAGATAAGTTTCATGGAAGGTGTAAATGATTTATGAGATATATTTTATTTTATTAATAAAATGCTTAGCGAGAGCTTAATCTCTCAAAATTTAACACATTGATGCATGTGCTTTAAATTTAGTCCACGGTTAAATACTTTGCAGCAAGATGCAACAAAGGTTCACCTTGCAGGATCGAGTCCACGTTTATGTGCCGGGCAAAAATAAATTAAATGTTATACGTCACACACACACACACACACACACACACACAGAGTAAGGCTCCTGTGTATTCACTATATTTCTGTAATCTTTTGTATATGACATTCCCTTTCCCCAGATATTTACATTAAACAGATGGCACACCCTTTTCTGCAGTTGACCACAATTTGGCTGTTTACTAAATATTTTTTGAAATTATAGATTTTTGAGGATCACTGTCTTGATTTAGAACAGATTAAATATTTAGAAAGGCGAGTCATGCTGTGATTATTGTGAGCAACTGTTATTTTTTCTGTGCATGAACGTCGTGCTTATCATTACATATTAGGTATCTTCTAATATATAATAATACGGCTAATATTCACTCAGTATGAAGTTAATTAAATAATTAATTAAATTCATCATCGTCACACCGTTAGCTAAGATTCCATAGAGTGGAATATTTTTTTACAAATCCAGTTTCATTCAGTGGCTTGCTCAGAACAAATATTTTTCTCTCCCAGCCCTGACTATGAGCATCCTTTAAAAAAATTCAGCAGCGCCGTGCAATTAAAAAAAAATACAAGTTCAGTTTAAATAAGTCTCTTTTTACTAACTAGTATATTAAATGTGGCTTTTAATTATTGGTTTTGATTATTTTTGAAGATTTTTGTATTTAGATGGCACACACATTTTCAATCATGTCTTAATTACTTTTAAAAATGCTGCACTGGCTTAGGGACAAGACAGATAACTTGTTAAGCATTTGAAATTTCTGAGCTGTTTTCTCAGTTCTGGCAGTCAATACCCAAGTCCAGATTGTAACCTCCTTTCTGCCTCCAAAGCCTGCCTTGGCTGCGTGTCCAGTGAGGGATTATGGATTTAGCAAGGAAGGTAAGTGTGACTACAAGCATTGGCTCACCATCTGCTCCCCAGCAGAGTTTGGGCCAACCTGCATAGCCTGCAGCAAGACCAGGGCACTGTTCTCAAGCCAGCCCTTTCCAACCTGGCTCAAGAAACACATCACATTCAGTCAGATGATTAGGTCTAAGTAGTCCATATGTAACAGAATATTTTTCCTAAATACCAAAATGAAAACAAAATGAATGCCATTTTTTTTATTCTCCTTACTCGATACATCAAGTTTTACACAAATAAATACTCTCTTAAGGTTTATGCAAATTATAGAAAAATAAAACTATGCATTATTTAGCAGTTCTCCTATTTCAAGATCTAACAGACTTTATTCACAGCATGTTTTTCCCTAGTTTATGTTGGCCTTCTTTTCTGATTCTACTTTTTAATTCATCTTTTTAAATTATTCCTTTTTAAATCATTATCTTATGTGACTTCATAGATTTTCATGTATTAATCTATTATTAATTTTTTTTACTATAGTCAACTTATTCTTAAATTGTTTAAATCTCTTTTAAGTGCAAACACTTGAACATGGGCAGTTTTTAAAAATATGATGTTCTTTAACATATTCGAGCAATTCTATTTGTAGCTTGTAACCTTATTCAAAAAGTTCTTGCTAAATATGTTCTCTTCTATAATAGGTACTTTTGACAGAATTATCAAGTACCACATGTGACAGGCAATAGTACTGGTTAAGGGAAGGGAAAGAAAAAAACCCACCCCACGCATACTGAGAGGGGGCTACATTTTGTGTTAGTAAAAAAATATGTTTGTATGTTACATTAAAACCTGACATCTGCTTGGTGAGTATAAATCTAGACTAATACACCCCCCCACCCCCCCCTCCTTTTTACTCATTCAGTTTTCTTTACGCTGATTCAGGTTAAGGCTTTTTTATTTTCGTGAACAGCTATGAAGGATGCTGTTAAAACCAGCATCTTACTTTCTCCAGTACAGCGCTGAGCATGAAAATAAGCTGAACAAACATCTTGCCCTTTTTACTTAAACTGTTGTCTGCCCGCCTGCCGAATGCACACAGAAAACAATCTAAAATTGTATAACCCATAATAGAGTATATTAAATTACAACATTGGTCAGTAATGGAAACTTATTCCCAGATATGAATTATTTACAGCCCATTTAAGTAATCCATATTCAGGTGTGGCAAGGAAAAAAAAAAAGTGCAACATAAATCTTTAATGTTGACCGGTTGAGAGAGCAGAGCTGAGGATTACAGACATTTTAAAGGGAAGAAGAAAAAAAAAACCTAAACGAATTGATATAGCCTGTTCAGTGGCTTACTGCACCAGCGTGCTAATAAATTGACGGATGGCATGTCAGGGGTAGGAGTTGAAATCCCAGCATTTCTAACTAGGGTGGGATCTAATATCAGTGCACCAAAACACAGAGTTTCTGGACCTTGATGTCACAGGACACAGCCTGTGCCTCATTTGCTACATCCTATAGGTGCCTGGCATATGTTATTGCTACAGAAAAACCAGCACTCTGCTTTAACCCCGTAACCGCATCAGTAATTTTTCAAAGCCACTCACAAGGTATACTCATGTCCCTGCAAGCTGTCATTTTACTTTCATGGAGTTTTTATTTACTCTATTTCATTGTTCAGCCATCACAGTCTAACGCAAACCTGTGCAGCTCTCACACAGCCCACCGTCCCAGTTTCCCTGCGATAGATACCAGGCATTCCTCACCAAAGCCGGAATTAAAGCCACGGATTCTGGAAAATGTTGCCAGGTACAGTTCTGTTGTTGCTAGCGTGGGTTCCTAAAAAAATCAGACAGCTCGGGCGCTCCTTCAAACCCGTGTGGCAAAAGCTCATGTTGGGGAAAAGCCCTCACAACTGCAATTTCTTTTGTCTCCTGGAGCAGTACCTATATTAATTCATCTTACAAAGATCATTGCTCAAGAACTAAATTTTGCATACATTAGAGAGCAGAATTAGCATCGCGCTGTGTACAACGTTCCAGGCTAACTTCTCTCCAAGCAACCATTAAAGGTCATGTTTTGACGACTGAATGGCATGTCGGCACCTTGGTTCCCCAGAGAGGCATTCCCCAGGTACATGCAAAAGGTTATTAAATTACCTTCCAAGCAACACTATCTCCTCGGATGAAAATAATTACAGGCTTTTAGAGGCATCAGAATGCTTTCTATTTTTTTAAATAAGATGAAGATGCAGTACCTAATGACCATTTTTGTGTGTGAGTCATAGAGCCTGTCAGTGGTGACAGGACAAATGAGCATAATGGCATAGCTTAAAGGGGAAAGGTTCATTTTAAATAGTGACAAATAATATTTAAATGGCATTGTTGGAGACCCATCATGCTTGTAAAATGTAGTTTGTATCTCTTCTTCATCCTTTAATTTCATCACTGTCAAATGGTATTAGCTGTTAACATGCAACATCAGGTGCAGATATAATTTTTAACTATTAAATGTGCCTATAACTAAACAATGCTTCCTGATTGTTCATATATTTTGTGATAGAATACATAACGTATTTTATAATTCACAATTTGCTCTGCCAAATTGTTTTGCTGTACAGTGGGGATCTATACTAAAGGAGGATGGGGGGGAGGAAGAGTGGTTTAAAATATGATACCTCCAAGAAATTTCTTCTTGCCAACGTGCTGAAATGGAAATGACTTTCTTTTTAGATTAATGTAATCACAGGTTTGAAGAGCCACAGGCAAGATCATGAGATACAGTAAATCGGTCAAAACAGACCTGGGCAAACCAGTACAGGCGCATATATACCACATACACTTCCACAAAAGCAGCTGACAAACTTAGTCGCCCTTAAAATTTGGCCCTAATAGAAAACGTTTTGAGCCTGAATCCTCCGCGCGCTCGTGAAGCGGCTTAGGGCACAAACAGAAAATGTTTATTTTAAAATATTGAACAACATTCATTAAGCAATATACTGCAGACGTGAATTCTCCAGCACAAATGCAAACACGTGACTCGGAAAAGTTATTCGAAAGTCCACCCCGTACTTGCTGAAATGACTCAAGAGAGCATAAAGTCGCAACACTGCAGGTAATATAATGACAACGGGATACGCTTGGCTGTGAAATCGCAACTTCTGGAAGTCAAACTTTCAGAAAAAATCTTCTGATTTTTTAATTTTTTTTCACAGCTTCATCATGTTTATGGCTATATTATTTCCAGATCACTTACGCCAAAAATGTAGACAGTTTAGGTACCTTTGAGTTGTTAAAAGTTATAGCCAATTTTCTGAAAAATTATACCAGCTAAAAACACAACATTAAATATTTACCCTGTTGGATGTTAAAAAACGCTTACAATGAAAAATGTTCACATATTGACTATTCAAAATGGCCTTCACTTTGAAATTGTGAAATGGAAGGGATTGCAGATGTACAAGAATAAATATAAAAACAAATGAGTTGACTTGAAGTGTTGCCGGCTTTCATAAACATGCTACTGCAATAACATGTGACATTAATATTTAATTACAAAAGCACTGCTGCAAAATCTTTGAAATTAATGTTTTGCAAAATTAACATTCAGTGCACAGAAGCAAAGTCGTTCCAGGCGCGACTGTGATTAACAATGCCATTCACTTTACATATTATATTAATATATTATTCAAGCTAAGAATTAACACCTCCTAATTTAAATAAGGTGCTACATATCATGATGAGCTAAAATGCTTTTTCTTAAAATGGCCCATCTGATTTTAAGCAATCTGTGTTTATCATTTAATATTTTGTTATTGAATACTGTTCTCTGTAAAAAAACTCTTTGTACTTTAATTTCAAGATGAAGAGATCTCATTACACTAGTGCCATAAGATTCAAGGATTTCTGAGCCGGTGGAGCCGTGTTTTCTTTGCTGGTCTACCTGGTATTACTCCTTTATTCCCAAGCATCAATTTTCTCACTCCCCACCTGGAGCGTCTCTCTAGTTTCCCTGATGCCTACAAAAAAAGCTAAGCATTTCCTTTCCTAAACCCTTGGCTGCATCCTCAACTGCTATAAAGGATTATAAATTCTTTTACAGCTACGTTGATTTACATCAGCTGATGATATAGCTCATATTGCCAACATTATCACGTTGCTAGTACATTTTGGGGACAGCGATTTCTTGCTGCTCTGCATTCTGTGCTGTTTGTCGTGTGTTGTAGGAGGGTAAAGACAAACCAAGGGCTCAGGGGAGGTAGTGAGTCTAACGCTCTGCCTATCTCACGCAGAGCTTTTTCACCCTCCAGCTCTACCTTTTAGCGTACAGGAATTCAGACCCGTATTGAATTCTTAGTATGTTGAACTACGGAGAAGTACAACTTCTGGTGGGACACATCTAAGCAATCAGCCTGGAGGACTTTAAATGGGTTGACATATTCTCCAGCAGGTCAGACAAACCAGTTATTTTTGTCTGAGGGAATACTGATGAGACAGATGGGTACATCACTTTGGTTTAACCACACAGAACTTCAATTGCCATCTTTAATCTACTGTAATTGTTTGGTTTGCTTATTTCTAAAGCAGTGAAGAAATATATTTCAATGTTATTGCTCACATAACCATCTTTTAAAGACCAGCAGACCTGTAGAAAGCAAAAGCCCATTATTTGTTTCCTTATATCAAGAGTTTCTAATTCATTGTCTACAATTTCACTTTCATTAATCGTAGAGATTAGTGACAACGCACAGGGATTGAAAACTACTTGCTGAATATTATGCCTGTACAATGGTTCTAGTCATGTCCTAGCCAAGCCCAAGACATTTCCTCATTGTTAGATGAAACCTGTGAACCCATGTATCTCCTCTTCAAAACTATCCTAAAAAAACAAATATTCATCATCCCTCAAAAAAAAGAAAAAAAAAAACCCAGCCAACAACAACAACAAAAACCAAACTCCAAAACTCACAACAGTGAAGTAGATCTGGTCTCTTATTTTTATATGACTAATGGTGAATGATCCTAATGTTGATAAAAGTAGAATTGTTGGGAGTTGTCAAAAATAACATCTGCAAAAGATTCACGACTAAAAGGTGGGAAATTCAGGTCTAGATTAATAAAGAAAATGTTTATGGGAATGATAAAACTATACAGGACAGTTATAGGCTAAGAACTCCTTCAGTCCCTTGCTTGTCAACATCTTCAATAACTTGGACTGCAGGCAGCTAAAGAGAGGCAAGAGTGAAATTGATGTCTGATTCCCCCGTGGGCCTTCTGCTCCACAAGCTCTTTCTACCTGAACCCAAACCAACCATCTCCTCCCGAATGGAATGACAGGAAAATTGGTCTGTCGATTTTGTATGTAGATCCTGGTGCCCGGAAGATCCCTCCCTGTTTTATGACAGCAACATGAAAGCTATATCATGCATCATTTGTTTTACAGAAAATTAGACAGTATGAAATAACAACAAGCTATTGTCTTAATGGCAGTTTACTCAAAAACTAGAAGCTCCAGATTTTTCCTTATTCATTGTATTATCCAAAAGTGAGAAGACCCTGAGGACATTTAAACATGAAAACATCATAATTCACCTGTCCTCATCTACCTTATAAAGACCACTTTCTTGATAAATACCCCATTATCAGACACGTCTGGCTGTGTGCTACAAAGATCTGAGTAAAAGCTACATGATAGGCCTACGCTTTAATATTTTAACTAAAAAATCCGCTCTGTTCACAACAAAAAATAATGATTCATCTACTGTTTTCAAACATTTGTCTGAAGTCATCGTGCTTAAAGGCCTGCTTTAATATTGGACCATAAAATCTGAACACAACTGAAAAAAAAGGGAACTTTCCACTTAGGAACAGGTAATAGAGAATTTATTAGAGTCTACCTCTCTGAAACCCTTTCTTCTCACACCTCCAAAAAATTTATTATAATAAAACAGTGTGTAAATCAATTAGAAGCAGAGAGTGTTTTAGAAACTGTACGTACGGCACCCAAATTTACGATAGAATTTCCTTCTATTTTAATAGAACATGGCATTTCAAAATAAATTAAAACAAAGGAGATGAAAAAGAGAATAACTTATGACCTTCTTGAAAAACATTATTATTTCTTCAGTGCAGTGAATATTTCCAGTGCCAAAGCTCAACATCAAAATATGGATATGTATAATACTCAGTCGCTTTCTGATAAAGTGCACGTGTACATATTCACGCAAGCACACAGGGTCCTTAGAAATTTTACATTTTCATTGGAAAAGCTGGGGAATAGTCATCAAATCGTTAGAATGACCTTTCTGTGACCAGTCTTGACAGCCTTGGGAAACACTGGAATCAGTGCAAGAGCTGAGAAGAAACGTGAAGACAACTCAGGAATCAAAAGTGTGCCACTCTATGTCTGACTTGTCATTTTTTTCCTAGAATCTCAGAGCTCATTAGGCTTCTTTTTGTATTTTTGTTGAATACTACCTTGGTCTGAAGGTGAACTTCATTCTGGATTTATCTTCCTAAGCAACCCAGAAACACTAAGCTAGTTGTATTGTTGATTTGCACGACAATCAAGACAGCAAGAAGAGCGTATGTTAATGTGCGGTAGCTGTTTTAGTCAAAACCCAAGTCCTTCAAATTAATTGCAGAGGCTGAAGAAAGTGCACTGAAATATTACAGAATGAGCCCCGCATGTCCTGGAACACACGGGTCTTTCATCCAGACAGTCCATCACAGGGCTGGGTCTTCCAAGAGCTATGCAGAGCAGCACGGATGCGCCCATGATGTCCAGCAGATGCAACACCATGAAAAGACTTTTTGAAAATTATTTTTTAATTAATGATTATTTCAGAGCCTGCACAAGCCTATGATACCCCATTTATGGGGCAATTCATCCCACAGCCCCACCAGAGCCAGGCAGCAGTTTGCTCGCTCAGTGCCCAACCAACCATCACATGTTTCAGGAGATGGCCATCACATTGTTACTGTAGGAACAGTGACAGGCTTGGCAGAACTAAGTCCTGATGACCTTACAGAGAAATGCGTACTTTATGTATCTGTTTTCAAGTTTTTCTCTCTCCTCTCTTTTTTTTTT
>NW_010416914.1:68391-70527 GCF_000710305.1 Buceros rhinoceros silvestris | reverse complement strand
TCTCTCCTCTCTTTTTTTTTTTTCCCCTCTAGCTTAGCTGCACTAAGCTCAACTTCCCTGCCCCAGCCACAGTGAAGTATTTGTGCAACTGGTTTATAACACTCAAGAATCCCCGACTACTCTTGCGAAGCTGCCAGTAGAGAGTACACCAAAAAAAAAAAAAAAAGGTAATAGGAAACAGCGTTTCTTATCCTCTAGCCATTTTTGCATGAATTCTCACTCACAGTAGGTCCAACACTGAGCTAAAGAGGTGACAGCCTCCTCTGGCCGCTTACCAGATTTTCTGTCTTCGCTGACTATAAAGAAATTTGTACTCCAGGGGGGCCCGAGCACTTTTCATTTCTGAGCATATTTCACCTCAGAATTAACTTTATTCCTATTCAGTGGGGTTAAATCCTTACCTGCTGAAGCAAGGGTCTTACCTGCATCCTATGTGTAATACCATATGATTCATAAAATGAGACTCTTGCAATTAATGGCTTGTTAAAGGCCACTAAAAATAAAGGCAGAAATAAAACTTGGGCTCATTCAGGTACCAGTCACCACTGCTCTTTCTGTCTTTTGCTTATCACTGTCTTCTCAAAGTACCGCTTTCTGCAGGAAAATATTGCCACTATCTCAGTGGAAGTTTCACTAAATTCTTGCTAATACACAGCAAAACCACTGGATGACGAAGCTCACGTTGTTTTTAACGAAAGTAGGCTTACCCCGCTAATAATCTGATGACCTAGACCGTCTTTCTCTCGCTATACCAGTGGATTTCCTTGATGGACTGGCTTAAGTGGACCTGCTTGGCTTTTTTAATCAATGTAAAATCGCAGAATTTGGCTCACGGTACCGAAGATTTTTTTTAACCTACAGGCTTTATTTTCGACACCTAAAGTTACTGAATGCCAACACTGCAGCAAACAGAAATAGAACAAACATTATGGAGAAAGAGAACGAGTTATGTCACCTTTTGTAGGAACCAGCTATGAGATATGAAACAAAGAACTCTCATACTGTCCACAGATATTATAAATGCAATAACCAGTACACTACGAAGACAGCACGAAGCAAAAAATAAAGCCAGAAATATCCTTAAACCTTGGGGGGTGTCTGAAGGCAGCAAAAGTAAAATTCAGAGGAGTGTATGTTATTGATAACTAAAAGGATGACCTCTGTGGTCTGGCATGTTTTGTGATGTAACCTGTGATTTCTGCCAAGCACTTATAACAGTTCTCATCACAACATGAACTGATAGTGTGATATGTTAACATCACCGCTAACGTACGCCAGCATTACACTTTTCTTTCTTCCGTTAGACAGCTTTCCTTCAGGCCATCAGACACTGGAGGTCTGTACAAAAACGAACCCCTTCAAAGCAAGCAAATCCCCATGAATTTTAGCACAATTAAACCAATTCTAGATAAAATGGTTTACTGATTCCTATTTTTTTTATTTGAAATTGGGCTGACATGACAAAGTTTAGATCCAATTCCAGATTAAGTTGTTTAAAGCTCGATGACGTCTACATTTGCTGTCTTTCAGACCTATCTATAAATAACATTCAGTAAAAGAAAGGAGATAAAAACTAAGAATTTTAATATCCTGTTTTGCCATTTTTCTTTATTCTTTTCTAATATCAGATAACCTAATAATACAACATATAATAAATATTTAAGGGGAAATAGCAATGAATCTGCATTGTGCTTTCTAAAGTCTCTTCTTCACAAATTGTAATGGGTCTATTATACAAAATTTATCTTTCTTTCATGATGTGATTCTTTTGCCGTAACACTCACTTGATTCCCACTGATTACAATAGAGTATGTACAAGGACAACAGTAGATGGGACCAGATGGAGCTATAGAAATATTCCCTCCCTTTAGATACACGCACACTCTTCAGGCCCCAAAAGCAAAAACATGTCTTAAGACATGTTCCATGGTCCTCATTACCACCCTAATAAAAATTCACTTAAGGAATGCATAGATTACCAAAGTTTTATGCATTGGGCCAAAGAAACTTTCACCTAAAATAAAAAAAAACCCCAAAAAACAAAGAGCACAGCACTGCTTTTCCTGTCTTACAACCTCTCCTGTGCTCCTTACAACGATACCTCAATTCCTTCAAGTGCAGCTAGCCCCAGCCTAC
>NW_010416914.1:67988-68267 GCF_000710305.1 Buceros rhinoceros silvestris | reverse complement strand
GTTTCTAACATTTCTCTGCTTACTTCTCTGGTGAGCAAACCCCAAAACTCCAAAATCACAAACCTTTCCTCACTCATATTCCCATTTTACCAAGGCTTTGAAACATTTCCAGGGTTTTCTTGCCACCTGAGAGAGAAACAGGGATGGTTACATGCCACTGGAGGCATTTGGGTTCCTGCCTGGTATATGACCTGAGAAATGCCATGGGTTCTTCAAGAACCGTTCCTAAATCCTTATTTTTTTTTTCTTATATTCCCTCTCAGACATCCTCTTTCCATT
>NW_010416914.1:62653-67869 GCF_000710305.1 Buceros rhinoceros silvestris | reverse complement strand
TTCCCTTCCCAAGGACCCAATTCTGTTAAGAGGATGCCTTTAAATTCCCTTCCAAGTGTCTAACCGACCCTTTCGTTGTCCACGTGGACAAACACTGGGACTTCGTATCTCAGTTCTTCTCATAGGGGACACCAAGCATTGATTTCCCCCCAAATGCATGTCTCAGTGTAATATGGAGCAGGCTACTCATCTGAGGACACACACCAACACAGGAGCGCGCTACAGCTTACAGTGGTAAGTGAACAAAACCTCACAGGATTTCACAGGGGAAAAAAGAAAATAACAATAACATCCTTCCTTCTGCTACAGGCATGCTCTGACATTGATATCTTCAACATTTTCATGCACACAGAGGAGTAAAAAAACATTAATACACGCAACGAAGGTAACAGTGTACTGTAGTTCCGAAGCATGGTTATAGCAACAGAGCAGTTGATAATACTTTATACTTGTAAAAGCAGAAATACCGTCATCATCTGCTGTTGAAACAAACAAGAAAACTCCATTTGCAACATGCACCTCTACCCTCAAATCACAGTCAGAAAGAGTTAAAATCTGAAATAAAATTATAAAGGCACCAATGATATTTTTATAACAGAGCTACCGCTAGTAAGCTGTATTTTAGAGAAACACTGCACATTTTGATGACTGTCAAAATTTACATAACTTACTCTACATGAATTAACTATGAGGTATAAAATGCAACTTTGGCTAAATAAACCCTCAGCAATTGTAAAGCAGTATTTCAAGCACCGCTAGAACGACAACAGACTGAAACATTAAACCAAAAAAAAAAAAAAAAAGAATATTGAGTGGTCTCCCCAATATTTAGGTATTGTTGTGAAATAAATTAAACAATCAGAGAAGATAATCTTTAGAAATACAGAACATAGTTCTACTTGCTATATAACCTTTTAATTCTATTTTTAATGGGCGTTTGTCAATTTAGTGTCTACAATCAAAACTCTGACATATTAGGGTAATGAACTGGGTCCGGGAATTACCAGAAAACACATAAATACTAGAATTTCTTGAAAGCACGAAGTGTTAAGCGAAACAAATTCCAGTCTTTAACATCTGTCCTACAGATTCTTACCATTTATCTGCTGATCAAAATTTTGAATGGTGCCAAAAAAAATCATGAAGTCAAAGGACTTGGTGGGGGGATCTTTGTTTCTCTCTAAAAGCCTAAAAGTTATACTCAACTGCAGCACAAAGAGTAAAGAGGTTGTTATTCATATTAACTACATTTACATTCCTATCGCAACATCCAGAGAGCTAATAGTGGGGTTATTAACATAACAAACGTAAATGTTCTATATAAATAATACTGTTTCAGGCCAGCAACCGCTCATCTGACAGCATTTAGGCACAGGCTCAACATCTGTTTATGAACACTTTGCCTAATGATATCATCAGATATCATTAAGTGCGGCAGAATACAGCACAGAGGCAGGTGCAGCTGCCTTCAGTACCCATCACAGAGGAAGAAAAGAGCTGCATTCCCGATCCGAAAACCCATCATTAGGACAATTTTCTTCGACAAACCAGCCCTGTGATTTCAATCTGTATATCACCTGTAATTGTAGTTTTTAGCAAGAAGCTGATTCTATACATTTAGCGACGAATCACGTTGATGGCCTGAATACTGGAAACACATTTGTGCTACCAGCTGCGGCAGCTTTTTTTAGAGCCTGTGTTAACAAAATACTGCTAACAAGGCAATGCTTGGAGTGCAGCTTTGTTTCTCTTTCTTGTTCATAGTGTTTAGATGTGCATAATTATGGAGATTAGCAATTGATTGCTTCTCAATAATAATTGATTATTGGTCACTGAACCTTCCCCAAAGCTCTTCGCTGAAGGTGAGGACAGGTGATAAGTTCATTCTCTGCAGGTCTAGGGAACAGAAAGGAAAGGTCCAAAAGAACCTTCGATTTGTACATCAGTTTCCATGATAAACAGACCAAAGGAATAATAGAATATCCCAAAGCCTCGTTTGCCCGGAGGCAAATTGTAGAGATCATAGCAAGCCTGCAGAATTCTCCCTGTGGACTATGTAAGAAACATACATCATTTTTATATATGTCAGTTGTTCTTTGATTTGAAAATATTTCTACCCATTTAATTTATCTTTTTCAGTCAGTTTTCTTAAATTGTACAATTTAAGGCTTATATCAAAGAATGAATATCATTTCTGAATACCCCTAAAATGAAACAAACTGACAAAATAATGCAAGTCTCTTTAGTAGAAATGTACAAATATTGAAGCATCTATTGTCACTGACTTCAAAATCACTCTACCCTTTTGATCTGCTTTATATCCATCAAAATTTTGGTCTGTGGTGACTGCCTCGATGCAACGTAACATAATGTTGGGAATATAACGCGATGCCACAGCTAAAATTTAAAGGCGAATGTTCTTATTTTTGGCTTGATCACCCACTGTCAATTTGGACAGCAAATACCCAATTTAAATTTACTGGAGTGCATGGAAGCCACTCAGACAATAAAGTATCCGTAGCCTTCGTGAAATGGTAAACATCATTTCTTGCTGGCTATTCAGAATAGTCGAGACCGGTTTTTCTAACCCTTTTATGTTTACAAAAAAAAGTAATTGTAAGCCTGACATATCGTTCCATCCATCTTTAGATAACCTTTTCTTTTTTTTAATGCAAAATTTTACAAGGACTTGCCTCCTCTAAGGCAGTGAACTTTACAACCTGATTCATGAAAAATGCAGCTTAAGGTGAGCCCGCTCCATTTCTAGAAGATTTTTGTGTTAAAATGGGAAACAGATGGCACAATTATGATGCAAAAGGAAAATGCCCAAGATAGAGGGCTGAGGTTTCAGCAAGAGGAAGCACCGGGACCAGTCGGAGCTCTCTTTCTGCTCAAAGGAGTGTCTCACATAATGAACGCGCTCACTTTTAAGAGGGTCTCGTTCAGCCTTTGCGTTGTTTCCTCAAAAGCAGCGCAACGGTAGCGAATATTCCAACCACGTGCAAGATCCCATCCAACACCAAGATGCGGAGGGCTGTTCAGTGCTCACATCCAGCCACTTCCTACCAGTTCCTACATCTGAACCAGAAAGAATAATGAACGTGTTCAGACTGAAGGTTTAAATGGCAGAAGGTATTTTATGTATCTAGGTGTTGCTCGACCAAAGACAAAAATCTCTGAAACATGGACGTAACGTATCTGCTCGCTCACTTCCTTTTTAAGGCAGCTTTAATTCAACCTCCGTTTGTGCACACAATTAGATGAGGAGATAATTTCCAAGCACAATGACTTGCAGGTGCAAATAGTGATACAGATAACAAACTATCTGATCTGTGGGCACAGATAGATAGTTAGATATCTAGAATCCTTATGTGCAGCCATAAATAATTGCATCCTCAATTATTTACACAAATGAAGAAAGCAAGCCAGCCTGGGGAGGGGAGAATGGGGAAAGGAAGAAATAAAGAAGCAGCAAACCAAAACAGTACTTGACACAGACCAGGATATTTTTAGTGCTAAGCTCCAAAATGTCCAAAATTCAGAGGCAACATTAGGTTTTTGTGTGACTGCCCCTTTTATGCCACTTATGGGTCTTATAATATTTTAAAATTTCGGATGGCAGTAGGATTGGCACCATGGCAGATGAACTGATATAGTTGCTCTTGTGCAAAATGAAGGTATGGAGCAGTAATGTAAACGGTGCATTGCTTCAGTGCATTCGATAATGTTTGAAAATAGTTCCTGCTACGTTTTTCATTAGATTTTAATACGACTGTTAGAGAAGTGCATGGATGTAGCTATAGAGACGCCTGACACATTCCTCCTCCAAAAACATCCTCAAAACAACCCATTTAGAATAGACAAAGCCTAAAGAGATTTCTATAACATGAGAACAATCCTCATCATGGATTACTTAGGCATATACGTGAAAAAAAAATTAAATATTACATCAATTATACTATCACACAGGTTATAGACATATATGTGAACTATTATAGACGTTATGAAGTTTGGAAAACAAATTATTTTAAAGTTTGTGTAATGACTACAATCATTCCCCATATGCACATACATATTCCAGCGATCTTGCATCCCATAAGCATACATACAGATGTTTTCCATAGGCTCCTGCTTCATTCAGAGCACAAATGATTGGTTTGATGCAAAACTATACAGTGTTTCATTTTATTGCTATTACTCTCTCCTTAATTATATCACAGTATTTTGGTCCTACTCAGAGTTATAAAGGTATTTGCATGCTTTACTGCAGCGTTCTCAGAAAAGAACTTGAGGGTTTACGTCCTTAATTTGTTTCACAAGACCCATCGGAAATAAGACGGTGTCATTCTCTCAGTTGAAACCTCCACAATGGGAAATTTCACTAACAAAGAGATTAAGATCAGTAGTATCTACTAATTTGGTATAAGAAATTTAGAATCTGGAGTTTGGTTTTGTTTTTCTTTCATTAATAGTGTTAGATGACGTTGGGTCAGATGCAGACCCCCGCTGATTTCAGCTAGAGGCGTGAGCAGCCAGAAGTGGTGCGGTGGCTTCCTGGGGTCTCCAGTCAGACCTCCAGCAAATGAAGAGCACGTCAGTGCTGGTAAACTGTAAAGACAAAAGCAGGAACTGGGGATGGGAATTTGATCTGAGCGCTGTGAGAGGCCTGACTCTGCTCTCCTTTCCATACCTCAACTTGTTTCATGCCGTTCCCTTACCGATTCCGTGTATACTTTCAGAATACAGGAAAAACAGTCAAAGCTCTGATTTGCCCAAAAACTATTTTCTGTTTAATGAAGGGTCTAGGAGTCGTCTGAAAAAAGCAGAGCGTGATGACATCACTGAAGGCTCTATCATGATACACATGAGTGTGCAGTCCTCATTGGAATTCATGTAGTTCTGATATTTCCTAACTTTTGAGTACCTTATTCAAACCACAATGACATTTTAGAATAATGGGTTTGTGTCTTATTTTCTATTGTTGTTATAGTAAAACTCCCAAACATGGAGATGCTTTATCAACACACCATATAGATTTCTTCTGTCTCCCTCCCCATCCAAAAGAGCCAGGAATATTTGTCCCAGTGCCCTTCCCAAGCCCTCCACTTGTGCTTGCAGGCAGCCATTCCCAGATTTTCCCACTCAATTTCCCTCTACATATATGTGGACTCAGTCCCGGAAATATTAATTAGGTTGGGGGGGGGGGGGGGGGGGAA